>NC_053501.1:15326142-15408642 GCF_905171775.1 Rana temporaria
TGCATTATGCTCTTTAGAAAGTTATCTTTTCACCAATGACATAAAGTATTCATCAAACCCAGCAGATGTTCTAGCTCAAGTAGTGTTCAATAATGCTTCCGAATAGCTTGATGATTTCCTTGGCAGAAAAGCTAGCAATCAACATCAAACGTCAGAGCCTGGGACAGTCAGGATTGTTCTGGTCTGCTGCTTGTGGGCTCCTCACCATTTACGTTACATGGCCAAGTTCATTGCCAGTGACCAGTTGGAGGTAATTTGAGGACCTCTGCTGCTCACACTGATAGCCAATACCATATCACCTAATATTCTGGAGGTGTAACAGTACTATGGTACAGTTGAGGAAGAGAGAGGGGTGACCTATCGGATTAGTGAACAGATGTAACTCTAATGCCCCGTGCACACAATCTGATTTTCCGTCGGAACAACCTTGGTTGGTTTTTCCGACAGAATTCCGCTCAAGCTTGGCTTGCATACACGCGGTCAAACAAATACGCCGAGATGTACAACACTTCGACGAGCTAAGAAAATGAAGTTCAATGCTTCCAAGCATGCGTCGGAATTTTGCTCATCGGAATTGATACAGACGACCCGATTTTCCGATAAGAATTTTTTTTTCCGCCGGAAAATTTGAGAACCAGCTCTCAATCTTTTGTTGGCGGAAATTCCGACAGCAAAAGCCAGATGGAGCATACACACAGTTGGAGTTGGAATTTCCGTTCAAAAGCTCATATCGGACTTTTGCTGTCGGAATTTCCGATCGTGTGTAAGGGGCATCAACTGCATCTGCCAGATACCCCTGGGGTGGCCATTGATGACAGGTTGCCCAGATTGAATGCCGTTTGCGGTGCACTCCCAAGAACTAAAGCCCCAAATTGTCTCCACTCCCTCCTTCCCACCATTGGCTGTACATTGGTGGCCCACCCCCAAGTATTACTAAACCCAGGAGCCTGGAGTCACTATATCTGGTCCCCCACAGAACATGGAAATGCAATTATTTTAGTAAATGTAAACTGCTAAAGTTGCTAAATTAGTATATAAAGTGCATCCGGAAATGATTCACAGCGCTTCACTTTTTCCATGTTATTATTCCAAAATTGATTAAATTCATTGTTTTCCCTCAAAATTCTACAAACAATACCCCATAATGACAACATGAAAGAAGTTTAAATTCTTTGCAAATTTATTATTTTTAAAACAAAAAAAATTCCATCTACATAAGTTTTCAGAGCCTTTGCCTTTGTTAGAAAAGTCGTCTTGCCACTCTACCCCATAGCCCAGACATATGAAGAATACGGGAGATTGTTGTCACATGTACCACACAGCCAGTACTTGTCACATATTCCTTCAGCTCCTTTAGGCCGGATTCACACTTGTGCGGTGCGAATTTCAGTTCTCTTATCTCTGCAGAGAGATAAGAGAACTGTTCAACAGATCAGCTCCGTTTTAGCTGCGAATTTGGAGACCTTGGAGAGGGGAGGGGGGAAGTGTATTGAGGTGAATGAGAGAAATCCTGAAGAGAAATGAACACATCTGCGAATCAGATGCGTGCCCATAGAAGATAATGGGCCTGAATTTGCACCTGAGCCGCACCGCAATGCCTAGAAAACGCACAAGTTTTTTTCGTCAATGCGCAGTGCGAATGCATCGCACATATGTGAACCAACCATGCAAATTGGATGCGGTTTAAGCCACAACCAATTCGCATAGGTGTGAACCCGGCCTTAATGTTGCTGTAGGGCTCTTGGCTGCCTCCCTGACCAGTTTTCTTCTCGTCTTTTCATCAATTGTGGAGGGATGTTCAGTTCTTGGTAATATCACTGCTGTGCCATATTTTTTATTGGGATTGCAGATAAGGCTTTTTTCAGGTGCTATTTTTGGTGGAAAGTCGAACTTCCGCTCATCGGAACCCTCCCCCCTTCCGGTGTCACATTTGGCACCTTTCAGGGGCGAGGGGGGTGCAGATACCTGTCTAAAACAGGTATTTTCAAAAGTGAGTACACCCGGAGTAAAAATGTCCAAATTGGACCCGATTGGCTATTTTCACTCCCTGGTGTCATGTGACTCGTTAGTGTTACAAGGTCTCAGGTGTGAATGAGGAGCAGGTGTGTTAATTTTGGTTTTATTGCTCTCACTCTCTCATACTGGTCACTGGAAGTTCTACATGGCACCTCATGGCAAATAACTCTCTGAGGATCTGAAAAAAAGGATTGTTGCTCTACATAAAGATGGTCTAGGCTATAAGAAGATTACCAAGACCCTGAAACTGAGCTGCAGCACGGTGGTCAAGACCATACAGCGGTATAACAGGACAGGTTCCACTCAGAACAGGCCTCGCCATGGTCCACCAAAGAAGTTGAGTGCACGTGCTCAGCATCATATCCAGAGGTTGTCTTTGGGAAATAGACATATGAGTGCTGCCAGCATTGCTGCAGAGGTTGAAGGGGTGGGGAGGTCACCCTGTCAGTGCTCAGACAATACGCAGCACACTGCATCAAATTGGCCTGCATGGCTGTCGTCCCAGAAGGAAGCCTATTCTAAAGATGATGCACAAGAAAGTCTGCAGTTTGCTGAAGACAAGCAGACTAAGGACATGGATTACTGGAACCATGTTCTGTGGTCAGATGAGACCAAGATAAACTTATTTGGTTCAAATGGTGTCAAGCGTGTGTAGCGGCAACCAGGTGAGGAGGACAAATACAAGTGTGTCTTGCCTACAGTGAAGCATGGTGGTGGGAGTGTCATGGTCTGGGGCTGAATGAGGCAGAGCATGATCCCCTCCCTTAAGAGACTGGGCCGCAGGGCGGTATTCCAACGTGATAAAGTCCCCAAACACACCTCCAAGATGACCACTGCCTTGCTAAAGAAGCTGAGGGTAAAGGTGATGGACTGGCCAAGACCTAAACCCTGTAGGGCATCCTCAAACGAAAGATGGAGGAGCGCAAGGTCTCTAACATCCACCAGCTCTGTGATGTCATCATGGAGGAGGGGAAGAGGACTCCAGTGACAACCTGTGAAGCTCTGGTGAACTCCATGCCCAAGAGGGTTAAGGCAGTGCTGAAAAATAATGGCGGGCACACAAAATATTGACACTTTGTGCCCAATTTGAATATTTTCACTTAGGGGTGTACTCACTTTTGTTGCCAGCGGTTTAGGCGTTAATGGCTGTGTGTTGAGTTATTTTGAGAGGACAGCAAATTTACAATGTTATACAAGCTGTACACTCGCTACACAACATTGTAACAAAGTGTCATTTCTTCAGTGTTGTCACAGGAAAAGATAAAATAAAATATTTACAAAAATGTGAGGGGTGTACATACTTTTGTGAGATACTGAACATCTCATAACAAACACTTTTTTTTGTTGCAGTACATTGAATATACTACTATTGAAGTGACAGTCAACAAGTTTTCTCTTACTCCATTATTAAAAATATCACTCATGGAGGAAGCTTGAAGGTTCTGTGGCTGAGCTGCATAGGAGAAGGTAGCAGGACTGTGCCTGGTGTGTGATGGGACACTCAGAGGGCTCACATGCATGGGCACTCCTGGGCACTGCTCAGGGGCCCCAGGTGAATGAGGGCCCCATGATAGTATTGTATTACATCATGTTCGCCAACTGTCCCGGATTTGTCAGTCACGCTTTTTAACCACTTAAGACCCGGACCTTTAGGCAGCTAAAGGACCTGGCCAATTTTTGCGATTCGGCACTGCGTCGCTTTAACTGACAATTGCGCGGTCGTGCGACGTGGCTCCCAAACAAAATTGGCGTCCTTTTTTTCCCACAAATAGAGCTTTCTTTTGGTGGTATTTAATCACATCTGCGGTTTTTATTTTTTGCGCTATAAACAAAAATAGAGCGACAATTTTGAAAAAAATTCAATAATTTTTACTTTTTGCTATAATAAATATCCCCAAAAAATATATATAAAAAAAACATTTCCTCAGTTTAGGCCGATACGTATTCTTCTAACTATGTTTGGTAAAAAAAAATCTCAATTAGCGTTTATCGATTGGTTTGCGCAAAATTTAGAGCGTTTACAAAATAGGGGATAGTTTTATTGCATTTTTATTAATTTTTTTTTTTACTACTAATGGCGGCGATCAGCGATTTTTTTTCGCGACTGCGACATTATGGCAGACACTTCGGACAATTTTGACACATTTTTGGGACCATTGTCATTTTCACAGCAAAAAATGCATTAGAAATGCATTGTTTACTGTGAAAATGACAATTGCAGTTTGGGAGTTAACCACAGGGGGCGCTGAAGGGGTTAAGTGTGACCTCATTTGTGTTTCTAACTGTAGGGGGTGTGGCTGTAGGTGTGACGTCATTGATTGTGTTTCCCTATAAAAGGGAACACACGATCGATGATGGCGCCACGGGGAAGCCGAGTTTACATACAGCTCTCCCCGTTCTTCAGCTCCAGGGAGCCATCGCGAGGGGGCGGCTAGAAACGAATAGCCGCGCCCTCATCCCGGATCGCTCCCTGAGGCTTACCGAACGCCGCATGTACCGGGGGGGGGGGGGGGTCCCGATCGGACCCCTGACCCGCGGAAAGGCAGCGATGTGCGGGCATGTCGTTCTGCCTGTCCGTGCCATTTGGCCGACGTATATGTATATGCGGCGGTCGTTAAGCAGTTAAGAAGCTGTCCCACGATGGCCGTGTCCCAAGCAGCGTCCTGGAATCCATAGTTTGCCCTCCTGAACCCAGTTTTTTGCCCTCCTGACACACCTGTACTGTGCCCTTCTGTCTCCACCCCTGTACGTTGCCCTTTGTGTTGATTAGTCTTTGATTTATGGAATGCGTTCTTATTGTTTAAAATCAATTTAATTGAAAATACTAATAAATATATGTTTAATTCTATCAACTATTTATACTTGAATTTTTGAGAGTAGGAGCGTAAATTGGGGCCGGATGGTAGGGGCCCCAGTGCATTACTTTGCCCAGGGGCACATGATGCTATTAAGACAGCCCTGCACAGGGCAGCTTTGTTCATTTTTGTTTTCAACAATTAGTTGTTTTTGTCAGGTGGAGACATCGGTGGAAATTTTGGTGAGAAGTTGCACACACGTGTGTCTGATGGAAAGTGATGTCACTGCGTCACACTGTTTCCTGCCCCCCCCCAGCACTGAGTGCACGCAGCACATCTTCCCTCTCTGGGGTTTTCCTGGGCCTCTTCACCGCCACCTCCACTTCTACAGAATCTGACGTTTCACATGTGACTTCCAGCTCAGGTCCACAGACCCCGAAACCACACCGAGAGGTGACAGCGTCATGGGAGTGAGACACTGAGAAGCGGGGGAGGGGGGCACTGACATCCTGCAGGGGAATAGGACCTGTCCTCCGACACTGAGAAAGAGAAGACAAACTAACACCCTACAGGGGAGGAGCACCTGTCCTCGACACTGAAAGTGAGGAGAGGCACTGACACCCTACAGGGGAAGAAGGTCTGTCCGTGGATACTGAGAGCGAGGAGAGGCACTGATATCCTACAGGGGAAGAAGGTCTGTCCCTGGATACTGAGAGTGAGGAGAGACACTGACACCCTACAGGGGAAGAGCACCTGTCCACAACACTGAGAGTGGGGAGAGGCACTGACACCCTACAGGGGAAGAAGGTTTGTCCCTGGATACTGAGAGCGAGGAGAGGCACTGATATCCTACAGGGGAGGAGCACCTGTCCCTCGACACTGAGAGTGAGGAGAGGCACTGACACCCTACAGGGAAAGAAGACCTGTCCCTGGATACTGAGAGCGAGGAGAGGCACTGATATCCTACAGGGGAAGAGCACCTGTCCCTGGATACTGAGAGCGAGGAGAGACACTGACACCCTACAGGGGAAGAGCACCTGTCCCTGGATACTGAGTGTGAGGAGAGACACTGATATCCTACAGGGGAAGAGCACCTGTCCCTGGATACTGAGAGCGAGGAGAGGCACTGATATCCTACAGGGAAAGAAGACCTGTCCCTGGATACTGAGAGTGAGGAGAGGCACTGATATCCTACAGGGGAAGAAGACCTGTCCCTGGATACTGAGAGTGAGGAGAGGCACTGATATCCTACAGGGGAAGAAGACCTGTCCCTGGATACTGAGAGTGAGGAGAGGCACTGATATCCTACAGGGGAAGAAGACCTGTCCCCAGAAACTGAGAGCAAAGAGAAACACTGACAACCTACAGGGGAAGAAGACCTGTCCATATCACTGAGAGTGAGGAGAAACACTGACACCCTACAGGGAAGAAGGTTTGTCCCTGGATACTGAGAGCGAGGAGAGGCACTGACACCCTACAGGGGAAGAGGACCTGTCAACGACACTGAGAGTGAGGAGAGGCACTGACACCCTACAGGGGAAGAAGACCTGTCCCTGGATACTGAGAGTGAGGAGAGGCACTGATATCCTAAGGGGGAAGAGTACCTGTCCATATCACTGAGTGAGGAGAGACACTGACACCCTTCAGGGAAAGAAGACCTGTCCCTGGATACTGAGAGGGAGGAGAGACACTGACACCCTACAGGGGAAGGAGACCTGTCCGTGGATACTGAGAGTGAGGAGAGGCACTGATATCCTAAGGGGGAAGAGTACCTGTCCACAACACTGAGAGTGAGGAGAAGCACTGATATCCTAAGGGGGAAGAGTACCTGTCCACAACACTGAGAGTGAGGAGAGGCACTGACACCCCACAGGGGAAGAAGACCTGTCGGCAGAAGTTAAGAGTAAGGAGAGGAACCGACACATTAGAGGGGAAGTCCTGTCCCCAGACACTGAGAGTGAGGAAAGGCTCCGACACCCTACATGGAAAGAAGACCTGTCCACAACACTGAGAGTGAGGAGAGACACTGACACCCTACAGGGGAAGAAGACCTGTCCCTGGAAACCGAGAGAGTGAGGAGAGACACTGACACCCTACAGGGAAAGTAGACCGGTCCCCAGAAATTGAGAGCAAGGACCTGTCCCCGGACACTGAAAGCGAGGAAAGGCACTGACACCCTACAGGGGAAGAAGACCTGTCCACAACACTGAGAGTGAGGAGAGACACTGACACTCTACAGGGAAAGAAGACCTGTTCACAACACTGAGAGTGAGGAGAGACACTGACACCCTACAGGGAAAGAAGACCTGTTCACAACACTGAGAGTGAGGAGAGACACTGACACCCTACAGGGAAAGAAGACCTGTTCACAACACTGAGAGTGAGGAGAGACACTGACACCCTACAGGGGAAGAAGACCTGTCCCTGGAAACCGAGAGAGTGAGGAGAGACACTGACACCCTACAGGGAAAGTAGACCGGTCCCCAGAAATTGAGAGCAAGGACCTGTCCCCGGACACTGAAAGCGAGGAAAGGCACTGACACCCTACAGGGGAAGAAGACCTGTCCACAACACTGAGAGTGAGGAGAGACACTGACACTCTACAGGGAAAGAAGACCTGTTCACAACACTGAGAGTGAGGAGAGACACTGACACCCTACAGGGAAAGAAGACCTGTTCACAACACTGAGAGTGAGGAGAGACACTGACACCCTACAGGGAAAGAAGACCTGTTCACAACACTGAGAGTGAGGAGAGACACTGACACCCTACAGGGGAAGAAGACCTGTTCCTGGACACTGAGGACCACGAAAAGGCACTAAGTGAATCATCAGGAGAAGAGGACCTGTCATTGGACACACAGAATATGCAGCCAGATTCAGACAGCAATGAAGCCGGGTACAGCAGCTCTCCATCCAGCCATAGACAGGTACCATGTGTGTGTGTTTTGTGTGCTGTGAGCCTGTCATGGTGTGTCCTTTGGTGTCACCTCTCTCTCTCCTGTCACCATTCTCATCCTCAGGACTCCTCAGATGGTGTGAAGAAGGTTCAGAGGAGAGAGAAAAATCGAATTGCAGCACAGAAGAGCCGCCAGCGTCAGACCCAGAGGGCAGACACTCTCCATGTGGTGAGTGCTGAATTTATAGTGTAATCCATAGAGAGCCAGTCCACCAATCAGCTCACAGCTATGCAGCGCTAAGATCCTGTCTGCATGGAGTCTGTGGCCCAGATTCTCAAAGACTTACGACGGCGTATCTCCAGATACGCCGTCGTAAGTCCGAATGAGCGCCGTCGTATCTATGCGCCTGATTCATAGAATCAGTTACACATAAATTCGGCCAAGATACGAGCGGCGTAAGTCTCCTACGCCGTCGTATCTTAGGGTGCATTCTCACGCTGGCCGCTAGGTGGCGCTTCCGTAGTTGTCAGCGTAGAGTATGCAAATTACATACTTACGCCGATTCACAAACGTACGTGCTCCCGGCAGTAGTTTTTTACGTAGTTTGCGTAACTCGTTTTCGTCGTAACGTTGCTCCTGCTTTAGGAGGCGCAGCCAATGTTAAGTATGGACGCCGTTCCCGCGTCGTGATTTGAAAATTTTACGTCGTTTGCGTAAGTCATCCGTGAATGGCGCTGGACACCATTTACGTTCGCGTCGAAACCAATGACATCCTTGCGACGTCATTTACCGCAATGCACGTTGGTAAATTTTAGGGACGGCGCATGCGCAGTACGTTCGGCGTGGGAACGCGCCTAATTTAAATGATCCACGCCCCCTACCAGATCATTTAAATTATGCGCACTTACGCCGGCTCCTTTTACGATACGCCGCCGCAAATTACGGAGCAAGTGCTTCGTGAATACATCGCTTGCTCCTGTCACGGCGGCGTAGCGTAAAGACGATACGCTGCCCCGCCGCATCAGTGCGCGCCCCTACCAGAATCTACCCCACTGAATCTAGCTATAAGACTGGGATGCCACTAAAGTGTGTGTAAAGGCAGGCGTCCCAATACTTTTGATAATATAGTGTATGTATTGGGTTGTTCTTTGGTGGTAGGTTATGGTAGTAACAAGTAATATAAAGCTAAATTAAATATATTTATTTATTTTACTATTTTGGGTCAGTTTTCCTTTGATAATAAAAAAAAAATCAGGAGATTTTATAATAATTTACCACCAAATAAAAGCCCAATTTTGTCCTGAAAAAAAAAAAAAAAACACGGTATAATCCACCTATGATGTACAAAGTAGTTGTGGTGATATGTACGGTTTTACTAACAAATGTCAAAGTTGCAAAATTGTGCTAAGGCATAAACATTTATTCTACCCTTAGATGTGAAGGGGTTAAGAATAGTGTGTGACTTGTGTTGGGAAGTGTAGGCTCCCCTGTACAGAAACTGACATCACTAGAATGTATGCAGTGATGGTTCTGTGTGGTGTAGAGCGTGATGCGCGTTACCGACAGGAACAGGAAATGGCGAGGAAACAAGACGAGAGGCAGATAACTGCGTTGTGCATGCAGCCGCTATGTGGTGTATGGAAACTCCAACAATTACTCAATATTGGTTTGTTAGCTATCCCATTGAAAGTATTGGGCCAGATTCATAAAAGAGATACAACGGCGTATCTCCTGATACGCCGTCGTATCTCTGAGATACGATTGTCATATCTATGCGCCCGATTCATAGAATCAGTTACGCATAGATATCCCTAAGATCCGACAGGTGTAAGTGACTTACACCGTCGGATCTTAGGCTGCAATTCTAGGCCGGCCGCTAGGTGGCGATTCCATTGCGGTCGTCGTAGAATATGCAAATGACTAGTTACGCCGATTCACGAACGTACGCTTCGCCCGTCGCTGTAAATTTACGTCGTTTCCGTAGAGATACGCGGCGTAAAACTAAACCTGCCCTCTAGGTGTTCTAGCCAATGTTAAGTATGGCCGTCGTTCCCGCGTCGAAATTTAAAATTTCACGTAAGTCGTCCGTGAATGGCGCTGGACGCCATTTACGTTAACGTCGAAACCAATGACGTCCTTGCGACGTCATTTAGAGCAATGCACACTGGGAAATTTTAGGGACGGAGCATGCGCAGTACGTTCGGCGGGGGAACGCGCCTAATTTAAATGGTCCCGGCCCCATTTGAATTAGGCGGGCTTGCGCCGGGCGGATTTACGCTACGCCGCCGCAAGTTTACAGGCAAGTGCTTTGTGAATCAGGCACTTACGCTGAAAACTTGCGGCGGTGTAACATGAATGTAATACGTTACGCCGCCACAGCGTAGGGCGATTCTACCTGAATCTGGCCCATTGTGTTATATCTGTTTGCTAAGTGCAGAAAATCCCAGTACCTAGATCCCCCCTCCCTCCGGTCTACAAAACACCTCCCCCTTGCTAAAGAAGCTATGGGAGGGAGAGGTGTTTTATAGTTCTGTACCATGGTGACAATGCTGCTCCTCTGTAGATACAGTATAGTGAGATTTGTCACCATAGGGCAGGACAGAGTTTGCCACAAGGAAAGTATGGAAGCTGTCGCTGCTGACCTCATCCTGAATCTTAACCACTTTCTGCCCACGCTCTAGCCGTAAGACGACTACAACGCGGGCTTCCTTTGTCGGGAGGGCACACACAGTGATCGCCGAGATCCAGCTGATCACAAATCGAGTCCTGTCCGATGTGTCCGCCATAAGGTCGCAGTGACGATAAAAATCGCTGATCGCCGCCATTACTAGTAAAAAAAATATATTAATAAAAATGCCATAAAACTATCCCCTATTTTGTAAACGCTATAACTTTTGCGCAAACCAATCAATAAACGCTTATTGCGATTTTTTTACGAAAAATATGTAGAAGAATACGTATCGGCCTAAATATTTTTGGAGGATATTTATTATAGCAAAAAGTTAAAAATATTATTTTTTTTCCAAAATTGACGCTCTATTTTTGTTTATAGCGCAAAAAAATAAAAACCGCAGAGGTGATCAAATACCACCAAAAGAAAGCCCTATTTGTGGGAAAAAAAGGACGGCAATTTTGTTTGGGAGCCACGTCGCACCACCGCGCAATTGTCAGTTAAAGCGACGCAGTGCCGAATCGCAAAAAGTGGCCCGGTAATTGAGCAGCAAAATGGTCCGGCGCTGAAGTGGTTTTATACCAACAAAGGAAAGTTCTATTTGTGTGAAAAAATGTAATGTGGGTAAAGTGTTGTATGACCACGCAATTGTCATTCAAAGTGTGACAGCGCTGAAAGCTGAAAATTGGCCTTTGCAGGAAGGGGTGTAAAATTGCCCGGTAGGCAAGTGGTTAATTGGGTGCTGACCCGAATATGTGGCAAGTGAAGTCAGAAGTCCTGATCTACAGCTTGCATGTGATGACTTCATAATCTGCTGTAGCTGTGCATGGTAGCCAATCACTTTAAGCCTTGTACACATGATCAGATTATCAGACGAATTTTCGTCATTTTTTTGTTGGAAGCGAGTCTCAAATTGAAAGTGAAGAGGGTACTCGCCATCAGTGTTATTGAAGAAGCTGATTGGCTACCATGCACAGCTGCAGCAGATTTTGCACTCATCACTTTTCGTAAATCAACCCCAATGTTTGTACTCCCCTCCAAAAGGTAGTAAAATTGTGTGCAAAGGCTTGGATGGAAGCTGCTATATAATATTCTGATCTCCTCTCATCTGGACAGCTGAACCTGCTTGGTGTAAGAAGCCCTGCTGTCCCCTGCTGGGCATGTCACAGGTTGGCACCTTCCATCCCAGGTTTCTCACACCCATTGTTGCGCAGACAGGGCCAGATTCTCAGTGGAGATACGACGGCGCATCTCCAGATACGCCGTTGTATCTCTGAGTTGCGCCGTCGTATCTATGCGCCTGATTTATAGAATCAGTTACGCATAGATTTCCCTTAGATCCGAAAGGCGTAAGCCTCTTACGCTGTCGGATCGTAACTGCATATTTACGCTGGCCGCTAGGGGCGTGTACGCTGATTTATGCGTCGAAATATGTAAATCAGCTAGATACGCGAATTCACAAACGTACGCCCGGCCGACGCAGTACATTTATGCCGTTTATGTTAGGCTTTTCCCGGCGTATAGTTACCCCTGCTATATGGTGTCGTACCAATGTTAAGTATGGCCGTCGTTCCCGCGTCGAAATTTGAAAAAGTTACGTCATTTGCGTAAGTCGTCCGTGAATGGGGCTGGATGTCATTTACATTCACGTCGAAACCAATGATGTCCTTGCGGCGTATTAGGAGCAATGCACACTGGGAAATTCCACGGACGGCGCATGCGCCGTTCGGGAAAAACGTCAATCGCTTCGGGTCACACAACATTAACATAAAACACGCCCCCCTGTCCCACATTTGAATTAGGCGGGCTTACGCCGGCCGATTTACGCTACGCCGCCGCAACTTACGGAGCAAGTGCTTTGAGAATACAGCACTTGCCCGTCTGAGTTGCGGAGGCGTAACGTAAATCGGATACATTAGGCCACTGCAAAGATACGCGCACCTACGTGAATCTACCCCACAGCATTTATTTTGACATCTGATCTGTAATTTTGTCTCCCTGCAGGAGAGCGAGAACCTGGAGCGCGTGAACGCGGCGCTGCGCAAAGATATCCGCAGACTACGTGAGGAGATCAAATGTCTGACATACACCTTGAGCAGTCACCAGTCCACCTGCACCCTAGCAACCCACAAGATGGCTGCCATCCCACCACGCGTGGTATCCCCCCGCTTCCAGCAATGACGTATGCTGAACATGGTCTGATGTATATAGAACAAAGGAGGAGAGCTTTTACCTCCAGACATTTGGGGAGAGACCATACATACAGACATTGAGTCCACCAAGATGGTCAGCCAATCATCACCATAATCCGACTCAGACTTCCCCTGTACCGCATCCGGATACATATACCAAAGAAAAATAGAGAAACACAAGTGTTGCTCCATAAAGTTGGATTTTTAGAGATAAAACTGGACAAAGAGGTCCTCCTGGGCTCCTAATATATGGTGGATGAATAAAACTTTTCTCGACGCCTTACGTTTTACTCCTCTTAGGATTTATCTGTGTGGGATTTTGTCCCTTCCCCTTTTTTCTTATGACAATTCCTTGATACGGTCCTCAATGTATAATCTTTGTATGGATGGCCATTTGCAAGGTTGTTGGATGTTCCTCTGGTTGTAGCTTCGTCTAGTTCTCCGACAATCTTCCTGCCCCCCCCCCCGGGTGGATCCTGGGTGTTGTAATTTCCACGCGCCCCTATGCCTGCCCCTAAGACCTCTTAGCGCACAGCTACTACGCCGCCTGTGAAAATAGCAATATCAAATATCCGCCTCATCCTGAAGAAGTGATGTTCACTGCGAAACCCGTTGACGGTGACTCCAGAAACAATGCTTTGTCATACATCATCAGATAAATATTGTGATTTTGTGACTATTACAGGGGGCAGATATCTAGGCTGTTTTTTTTTTTTTTAGGAAGTTATTTATCTATTTGCCCTTTACAGGGATTTTACCTATTTATATGTTATTTTATTGGATATAATAAACTTTTTATAACTTTTTTATGTTTTTATAATTCTTGTCCGCCTCATACTGTACCTCTAAAAAATGTATGGGTCAATATTTGTGTTTCTCTGTTTTAATTTGGATGGTCAGCTATTGTCCTTTCTGTACAATGCCGTGGTCGGCAGTATGGCGAGAAGTGGGAAGGATGAGGATCCGGGGTCACCTGGCACAATAGAACATTTTTAGCTAGATTCATAAAGAGTTACGCCGGCGTATCAGTAGATACGCCGTCGTAACTCTGAATCTACACCGTCGTAAATTTAAGCGTATTCTGGAAACCAGATACGCTTAAATTAGGCTAAGATACGAGCGGCGTAAGTCTCCTACGCCGTCGTATCTTAGGGTGCATATTTACGATGGCCGCTAGGTGGCGCTTCCGTCGATTTCAGCGTAGAATATGCAAATGAGCAAGATACGCTGATTCACGAACGTACGTGCGCCCGCCGCAATTAGTTACGTCGTTTACGTAAGAGATACGCCGGCGTAAAGATAATGCTGCTCCCTAGGTGGCGCAGCCCATGCAAGGTATGGACGTCGGAACAGGCCTATCTTTTTACGTTGTTTGCGTAAGTCGTACGCGAATAGGGCTGTGCGTAAGTTACGTCACGTCATAGGCAGTGTTCGACGTATCTTAGGCATTCTATCCGACGCATGCGCACTGGGATTCTTTCACGAACGGTGCATGCGCCATTCGTAAAAAACGTCAATCACGTCGGGTCACCAGTCATTAACATAAAACACGCCCCCCTGTTCCACATTTGAATTAGGCGCGCTTAGGCCGGCCCATTTACGCTACGCCGCCGTAACTTAGGAGGCAAGTGCTTTGTGAATACAGCACTTGCCTCTCTGACTTACGGCGGCGTAGCTTATATGCGATACGCTACGCCGCCTCAAAGTTATGCCAGTCTTTATGAATCTGGCTACTTATCTCCAACAGGAGCTCAGCTCCATTATTACAGCCAATCCACATCCTTTCAGTCAGATCAGATGCACAACCAGGACAATGGCCAATCAGAATCCACTCACCACCTGTACAGAGGGAAATACAGAACCGGGACCCCTGTCTTGCTCCTGGCAATGCCACCTCCCTAGCTGTGTCTGACTACAGTTCTTTCTATGTTGCTGATCCAGAACAAGTAAGCAAAAAAATAAAGTCAGCCTTCCTATACATATCTTGGTTTTATGACCCACGAAGTGTTGAAACCAGAGGATTAACCAAACCGCAAGCATTTTCAAGAGAGAGGTCAGCAATGGCAGCTGGGTTCCCCTTTACAGGGACCCAGGGGATGGCTGGCAGCCTTAGGCCTGGGGGGCAAGTCCAGTCAAGTGGCCCATAGAGCGTGGACAAGTGATGGATCGAGGAAAAAAGTCTAAGATTTTTCATGATCACAAGAGTCCACACAGAGGCCCCCCTTACATCAGAGTCCGCACAGAGGCCCCCCTTACATCAGAGTCCGCACAGAGGCCCCCCTTGCATCAGAGTCCGCACAGAGGCCCCCCTTACATCAGAGTCCGCACAGAGGCCTCCCCTTACATCAGAGGCCTCCCCTTATATCAGAGTCCACACAGAGCCTCCCCTTACATCAGAGTCCTCGTGTCTATGCAGAGAGAGAAGGGGATGTCAGCGCTGGTGTGCGCTGAGGCTGAGCTATGTGTGAGACGAGACATATCTCATCTCTGCAGCCATCTACCTCGGAGCTGACACAGGCACGGCTGCACAGTGGGAGGTGAGCAGCGGCTGTGACCTGTGTTAACAGAGCTCCAGCAGGCATATTCCTGCTCTGCAAAAACAGCATTTGGTAGTGGCGGCCAGTGGCTGTGCATAGTGTCACCAGCCCGGCGGGAGATTTCCACCCTGTCCCCCCTGCCAGCCCTCCCCTGCAGGGACCTATTGAAAAACATGGGAGCTTCCATCAACACAACCACCTACGTGCCTCCTGGAACTGTAATCTGTAACGGTGCATTAATATTTCTGTAACGAGCCTCCAAGACATTGATGGCCCCCCCTTTTTTTTTCCTTCTCTCTCTCCTCTCTCGCCTTCATCTCTTACTTCTGATCCTCTCCGCCTTGGAATTGGCCCTTTGCCCACAGGCAAGAGCGGTGGTACCCTTCATGGGTCTCAGGGGCGATGGTAATTTCTTCAGTTCTGTGGTTCCCAGCTGAAGGGCCCTTTCTTTGGACATGGAAACGTATCGCAATCTCAAGCATGGCTCTGATATTTCTCCATGTTACAATTTAGGCCCCTTTCACACTGGGGCAGGGCGGCGTCGGCGGTAAAGCGCCGCTATTTCCAGATCAATGAGTCTCTAGTATAGAGCAAA
This sequence comes from Rana temporaria, assembly GCF_905171775.1. Lineage (NCBI taxonomy): Eukaryota > Metazoa > Chordata > Amphibia > Anura > Ranidae > Rana > Rana temporaria. The sequence continues at coordinate 15,341,848 of NC_053501.1, forward strand.
AAGGAAGACGATGACATCTCTGGAGCCTGCGCCTTGCTTCCATTGAATTATATACTGTCCTTTCTATGTACAATATGGCAACTTGCCAGTAGGTGGCGCTAGCGTTGTGCAGAGAGATGGTGTTTTCGTTTGCGCTGATCTGTCCAACCTGGGGAAAGCTTCATCCTTGCCTGTGCACACTGGACAAGGTGCAGTCAGTGTGGAGTATGTAGGGATTATACTGTAAGGCACCCCTGAAAGGGAAGTTGACAAGAAAAAAAAGTAGGAAGAAGATAATATACAGTAGATTCCAGTCTCTTCAAAGTAACAGATGTCGGGCCAGATTCAGAGAAGAAGTACGCCGGAGTATCTGCTGATACTCTGGCGTACTTTCAAATTTGCTGTGTTGTATCTTAATTTGTAATTCACAAACAAAGATACGACGGCATTTGGCTAAGATCCGACAGGCTTGCGGCTTGGTACGCCTTCGGATCTTAGGATGCAATACTTCGGCCACAGCTGGGTGGAGTTCGCGTTGTTTTTCAGCGTCGGGTATGCAAATTAGCTTTTACGGCGATCCACGAAGCTACGCGCGTTCGTTACGTCGTCGCTAGTCGTTTTTTCCCGTCGCAAAGTTAAGCCTGCTTTTTCATGGCTTAAATTTAGACGAGCCATGTTAAAGTATGGCCGTCGTTCCCGCGTCGAATTAAAAATTTTTTAGTTTTTTTTGCGTAAGACGTCCGGGAATACGAAAAGACGTTACGCACGTCGCCGTTCAAAAAAATGACGTCACTTCGCGGAAAGCACGGCGGGAATTTCAAAACGGAGCATGCGCAGTACGTCCGGCGCAGGAGCGCGCCTAATTTAAATGGTACACGCCCCATTTGAATTAGGCGGGCTTGCGCCGGACGGCTTTACGTTACACCGCCGTAAGTTTACACGCAAGTGCTTGGTGAATCAGGCACTTGCGCTGAAAACTTGCGGCGGTGTAACGTAAAGAACAGGTCATACACGGTCGAATTTCGAACAAATTTTCTTTTCAAAATCAGAAAGTTCATTTTTTTTTGTGATCCGCTGATGCCACCATTGATTTTCGAAATTCGGCCGACCAAGCCTTCATGTTGCTACAGAAACGAATTTTCGTGGCCTGGAATATTCTTTTCTCTCCGGGAATTTTCTTTTTTTGCACATGCGCATTTTTTTTTTCTATTACATTTCTCGCACGATTCTCCCATCATTGATTAGAAAATCATTTGTTTTTCAAAAAATTACCAACATGTCCGATTCCTCAAATTTGATTGCCGCACGAAAATCGTCTGTTACTGCAGCCCACTAACGGAGCGAAAATTCTTTGATACGATTTTCGAAAGAAAATTCTTTTGAAATTCGAACTGTGTATGGCCGGCTTTTTAGGCTGCATTCACACCTGAGCGTAGCGTTTTTCTGCGTTTTTTTACCGCGATTTGCCACGACCAAACGCTGCGTTTTTTACCGCAATTTTTTACAGGTCTAGAGTCACCAATGTAAAACACCCAAACGCCCAAATTCGAGCGACAAAAAAGGGTCCCGAACTTGTTTGGGCTTCAGGCGTTTTGTAGTGGAGATGTGAACCATCTTCATAGAGAATAATGTATTTTTTCCCCTCTAGCGTTTTGGGGCGTCGCGCTTCAGGCGACAAAACGCTCAGGTGTGAATGCAGCCTTAATTCAGTTTTTAGAACAAGTAAACCAACACCCTACATTAGGGTTGTCCCGATACCACTTTTTTAGGACTGAGTTCAAGTACCGATACTTTTTTTCAAGTACTCGCCGATACCGAATACCGATACTTTTTTTTAAATGTCCCCCCACAGATGCAGCCATGTCCCCCCACAGATGCAGCCATGTCCCCCCACAGATGCAGCCATGTCCCCCCACAGATGCAGCCATGTCCCCCCCATATATGCAGTCATGTCCCCCCCATATGCAGCCATGTCCCCCCCATATGCAGCCATGTCCCCACATATCCAGCCATGTCCCCCCATATCCAGCCATGTCCCCCCCATATCCAGCCATGTCCCCCCCATATGCAGCCATGTCCCCCCAAATGCAGCCATGTCCCCCCATATCCAGCCATGTCCCCCCATATGAAGCCATGTCCCCCCCATATCCAGCCATGTCCCCCCATATGCAGCCATGTCCCCCCCCATATCCAGCCATGTCCCCCCCATATCCAGCCATGTCCCCCCATATCCAGCCATGTCCCCCCCATATTCAGCCATGTCCCCCCATATGCAGCCATGTCCCCCCTATAACCAGCCATGTCCCCCCTATATCCAGCCATGTCCCCCCATATGCAGCCATGTCCCCCCCATATGCAGCCATGTCCCCCACATATGCAGCCATGTCCCCCCCCCCATATCCAGCCATGTCCCCCCATATGCAGTTATGTCCCCCCCATATATGCAGTCATGTCCCCCCCATATATGCAGCCATGTCCCCCCCATATGCAGCCATGTCCCCCCCATATATGCAGCCATGTCCCCCTTACCTACATGCTGCCGCGCCGCCGCTTGGTTAATACGGGCGGGGAACATTACAGCTTTCATTTGAATAGCTGTAGTGTTTCGCGCCGCGCTGCGTATAGACACTCCCCCTTGCTCGGGATTGGACAGTTCACCCGAGCAAGGGGGAGTGTCTATATGCGGCGCGGCGGGAAACACTACAGCTATTCAAATGAAAGCTGTAATGTTCCCCGCCCGTATTAACCAAGCGACGGCGCGGCAGCATGTAGGTAAGGGGGACATTTTTTTTCGTGACTGCGACATTATGGCGGACACTTCGGACAATTTTGACACATTTTTGGGACCATTGTCATTTTCACAGCAAAAAATGCATTTAAATTGCATTCTTTATTGTGAAAATGACAGTTGCAGTTTGGGAGTTAACCACAGGGAGGCGCTGAAGGAGTTAGGCTTCACCTAGTGTGTGTTTACAACTGTAGGGGGGTGTGGCTGTAGGTCTGACGTCATCGATCGAGTCTCCCTATAAAAGGGATGACACGATCGATGCAGCCGCCACAGTGAAGCGCGTGTTTACATACGGCTCTCCCCGTTCTTCAGCTCCGGGGAGCGATCGCGAGGAGGCGGCTAGAAACGAATAGCCGCGCCCTCGTCCCGGATCGCTCCCACACGATTAACGACCGCCGTATGTACCGGGGGGGATCGGACCCCCGACCCACGTCTAGGCAGCGACGTGCGGGAACGTCGTTCTGCCTGTCCGTGCCAATCTGCCGACGTATATGTACATGTGGCAGTCGTTAAGCGGTTAACTAAACAAATTTACGTAAATAATCAATCGAAACGAAACACAATTATTAAGTGTCTACTCAATGACTGGCACCACTTCAGAGTATGTGAGAGCTATATTATAATATTGGTTTGTGACTGTGTTGGGACATTAGAGTGTGGGCACCCCTGAAATAGAGACTGGTGTGAGTGGCTCAGTGTTCTCTGTACAGCGCTGTGGAATATGTCAGAGCTATATAAATGGATAATAATTATAGCGTGTGATTGTGGTTGGGATTTTAGTGTGTAAGCTCCTTTGGTGCAGAGGCTGATGTGACTGGCTCTGTACAACGCTGAAGAATGTGTTGGCGCTGTATAATTGTATATTATTAGTTTGGAACGGTAGTGGAAACATAAAATTGGGAACACACTTATTGAAATTTAGCCAGTTCAGCAGGAACCGGACACATTTCAGTCCGTATGTAAAGCTGGATACACATTATACAATTTTTGTTGTTCAATTTCCTTTAGATTTACCTTCAACTGTGTAGTGCAAGGGTCTCAGTGTGTGTTTCAATTTGACCTAAATTTATATTGTTTTTGTAAATCTAAAAGAAAATTGTATAAAAATTGTATAATGTGTAGTCAGCTTAACCACTTGCCGTCCGCCTTATGCAAAAAGACGTCGGTAAAGTGGTTTCAATATCCTGAGTGGACGTCATATGACGTCCTCAGGATATTGAGCCGATGCGCGCCCCCGGGGGCGCGCATCGCGGCGATCGTTGTTGCAGGGTGTCAGTCTGACACCCTGCAACACTGATTTAGGTAAAGAGTCTTAGGCCCCGTACACACGGCCGAGGAACTCGACGTGCCAAGCACGTCGAGTTCCTCGTCGAGTTCTGGGATGAAGCCGCCGAGGAGCTCGGCGGGCCGCCTTCTCCCATTGAACAACGAGAAAATAGAGAACATGTTCTCTATTTTCTCGACGAGCTCCTCGGCGGCTCCATCGAGCCAAAAGTGTACAGACGACAGAGTTTCTCGGCGAATCCGGGTTTTGACCGAGTTTCTCGGTGAATTCTGCCGAGAAACTCTGTCGTGTGTACGAGGCCTCAGAGACTCTTTACCACGTGATCAGCCGTGTCCAATCACGGCTGATCACAATGTAAACAGGAAAAGCCGGTAATCGGAACCCATGGTGCTGATTGGTTGGGGCATGGTCAGATGAGTCTGGGCATTTAAAACCTTTGAGATTGACATGACCTGGTCTTCCCAGACGATGACTGAGAACAATCCATGACACTGGCAGGTCTCAGCTTTGCAAAGGGGGCAGTGCATGCTATAAATTCTGCAGGGTGCCCAAACTTTTGCAGACGCCATTTTTTTGTTTTCTGTAATTTTGAGAGTGTAAATGATGGAAATAAAATCTAACTTTTTTTGACATATTATAAGAATGTCTAATCTGTAATTTGATGCCTTTTGGAGATTTTTTCATCTTTCCTTGGCTTTGTTATGCACATTAATACAAATGTTTACCTGGGGTGCCCAAACTTTCGATCCCCACTGTATCTCCTAAATGTGCACCGTTTAGGAGATTTTTACTTTGATGTCATCGGTGCAAATGCTGTGAAGAAACATCCCTCAGTGCCATTTCTCTGGCAGCTCCTGCGCACATGCATGAGAGTGACGTTATGCAACTCTGGCCAGTCACAGGGCTGGAGTCCACGGCCCCAGAAGGAAGAGGGGCGAACATGGATGCGGCCTCCAGCAGGGGGGGGCACGGGCTTTGATTGCAGGCAAGTGTCACATAATGTGCTAATATGCGATGCACATTATGTTTTTACTTTGCAGGGAACAAAAAAAGGAAGTAAAAGATATCAGGGTTTACTTCCTCTTTAATGCATTCTATGCATTAAGGTGAAAGACCTTTTGTGATGCAGCAACCCCCCTTCCCTTTTACTTACCTGAACCCGTTTGTTACAGCCTCAAGGACGAGCCCAGCAGCTTCAGCCACTGTCTCGGGTCCTCATTGGATAGATTGATAGCAGCAGGAGCCATTGGCTCCCACCGCTGTCAATGAAATCCAGTGACAGGGGAGTCGGGGCGGGGCCGAGTCCTGCTGTCTGTGTTAATGGACGCAGCAGCAGGACTCAGGAGCGCGTGTGCGCCGGAATGAGTGCCCCCAGGGAATGCAGCTCTCTAAGGGGGCACTCAAGTAAAAGAAGAGGAGGAACTAGGAGCGCAGCGGAGGGACCCCAGAAGAGGAGGATTGGGGCCGCTCTGTGCAAAATCACTGCACAGAGAAGGTAAGTATAGGCATGTTTGTTTAAAAAAAAAAATGAAGCTTTACAATCACTCCAACTCTGTCTGTTTCAACAGTCCTGCTGGAGGACCAGCATTCGATCAGTGCATGCAGCCAATGGCTGCAGCGCTGTTTTGTGACGTGAATGCAGTGATCTCCCGTGCTGTGCTATTGTATTCTGACAGCGGAGACTTCCCCTCCCCCTGTCAGAATACAATAGCACAGCAGGGGAGATCCGTGCATTCACGTCGCTTGTGGGGATCTGCAATTGTTTTCTCGTTCAACCCGCTGGTTTAATGAGAAAAAAAACAGTACATTCTACATGTATTCCCACCCAGCTCCTCTGGTGCAGAGACTGATGTGACCGGCTCAATGTTCTCTGTACAGCACTGCAGTATATGTCAGAGATATAAAAATGTATAATAATGGTATGTGACTGTGGTGGGACATTGGAGTGTGAGAGTGCAGGGACTGGTGCGAATGGCTCAGTGTTCTCTGTACAGCACCGCAGAATATGTCAGCTATATAAATGTATAATATTAATAATGTGTGACTCTGAGGGGTCATTAGAGTGTAAGCTCCTCTGGTACAGAGACTCTGAGGGGTCATTAGAGTGTAAGCTCCTCTGGTACAGAGACTGATGTCACTGGTGCAGTGACGGTTCTATGTGGAGCAGACTGTGATGTGCAATGTGAATGGGGACAGGAAATGATGAGGAAATAACATAAGAGGCGCCGGACATCCTTCTGACAAATAACTGCTTTATATATATATAGCCGCTATGTGATTGCTGATGCAATAAATATACAGGCCCGGATTCACAAAGGACTTACGACGCCCTATCTCCAGATACGCCGTCGTAAGTCTGAATGTGAGGCGTCGTATCTTGGTGACTGATTCAAAGAATCAGATACGCCAGAATTTGTCTAAGATACGACTGACGTAAGTCTCTTACGCCGTCGTATCTTAGGTGCATATTTACGCTGGCCGCTAGGGGCGCTTCCGTTAATTTCCGCGTTGAATATGCAAATGAGCTAGATACGCCGATTCACGAACGTACTTGCGCCCGGCGTATTAAAATACGCTGTTTACGTAACTTTACCCCTCATAAAGCAGGGGTAAGTCATGTTAGGTATGGACGTCGGAACAGCGTCGTATTTTACGTCGTTTGCGTAAGTCGTCCGTGAATGGGGATGGGCGTAGGTTACGTTCACGTCGACTAAACATTGAGCCGGCGTAAGTTAGGGAGAAAATTTGACGTGATACTGAGCATGCGCGCGCATGCGCCGTTCGTTATGTGCGTCATTTACGTGGGGTCACGATTCATTACCATACAACACGCCCCCTACCAGCCTACTTTGAATTAGGCGAGCTTACGCCGGCCCATATACGATACGCCGCCGTAACTTCGGGCGCAAGTTCTTTCTGAATACAGTACTCGCCTCTCAAAGTTACGGCGGCGTAGCGTATATGAGATACGCTACGCCCGCAAATAGTTACGCCATTCTATCTGAATCCGGGCCGTAATCTCCAACAATGAGCTTATTTGCTACCTTTTGGTCTGTTAAATATCCAATGGAAGGTGTTTTGTGTACCTCCCAACTGTCCCTGATTTCGAGGGACTGTTCCCGATTTGGAACAGAGTCCCTCTTCTAGGGTGTCCTGTTCTAGGGTGACAACACAGCTTCTCCATAGATCCAGTACGGCGAGTAAGCGTTGTCACCCCTAGGACCTTTGCAGGGTCACTGGATTAAAATAAATAAAGAAAAAAAAACAATACTAACGGAGATGAACCTGTTCATATTTATCATATCAACATTATAGCCCTGGATCCCAAGACTTTTAACCTCAACCACAGTCTGCATTTTACCAGTCCACTATCAAGGTGGGTGCACCCAAATCATGGCCACTTTATGAGTTGTTCACACCCACAGCCCATCTCTAAATGAACAGGGACCCCCATTTTATGAGTTGGCTTCTTAAGAGCCGGTTCACACTGGGGCGACTCGTCAGGCGGCTCATCCGCCTGACGAGTCGTGTCCCATTCTATGCAATAGAACCAGGGCTCAAGTCCTGCGGGAACGCGTAGGAACGGAGTTCCTGCACTTTTTTCACAGCAGGAACGCAGTTCCCTTTGCAGGACTAGAGAAGCCGAGCCGCCCAAGCCAATCCTTCACTAAGCGGCGATGCCCAGCTGGAATCACTGTCAGGGGTAGGTGAAACTTAGTATTTATGTTACTGGCCGATTCCTGTATATGGATTCATCGGGTAGTGTGCGGGTATTCCGTCACTTCCTCGATGCCGCAATGTCTCCTGGGAGCTTTTGTCATTGTTCCCAGGAGATATTGCGGAGGTCTGCCGCGAGTTATCGCCGGATTTAGAAAGAACTTGCGGTTTAGTATTTATGCATATCAGCGTATCATTTTTTTTTTCTTTGGTGGGGGAGTGGATCTTGGGTGGGAGTTCCCACACTTTTTTCCCCAGGACTTGACCCCTAAATAGAACCGTTCTAATAGGAGCAACGACTTCTGGGGCGGCTCGGGGCGACCTGCATTGACTTCTATACAGAGGTCATTTTGCAGGTCGCCTCTGAAGTCGTCTTCAGGACGCCTTGCGGAGTCGCCCCCGAAGTCGTGCCGCCTAAGTGTGAACCGGCTCTTAGAGAGGCAGTGTTCCTCAATTCCTAGCTAGAACATTCAGAGGTTTGGATTAACAGTCTATGACTCTGTACTTACTCACTGACTGTAAGGACGAAGAGGACGTCTATACCTCTGTACTCCCTGATCTGATGGTAAGGATGTATGCCTTTGGTAATGATTAAGCACAAGATGTTTGTGTGAAACGCGTCTATGTGACCTTGTGTTGGTGTTATCACTTTGAACAATAATAGGCAATCGTAATTCCTGGATGTGCAGCCATTTATTTTCTTACATACCTCTCTACTCCCTGACTGTAAGGACAAAATGGATGGTTTATACCTCTTTACTCCCTGATTGTAAGGACGAAGAGGACTGTCTATACCTCTGTACTCCCTGATTGTAAGGACGAAGAGGACTGTCTATAACTCTGTACTCCCTGACCATAAGGATGAAGAGGATGGTATACACCTTTGTACTTCTTGACGGTAAGGATGAAGAGGACTGTCTAAGCATTTGTACTCTCTGAACATATGGATGAAGTGACGCTCTATACCTCTATACTCCCTGATGGTAAGGCCAAAGTGGACAGTCTATACCTCTGTACTCCTTGATGGTAAGGATGAAGGGGACAGTCTATACCTCTGTACTCCCTGATGGTAAGGACAAAGAGGACAGTCTATACCTCTGTACTCTCTTATGGTAAGGACGAAGAGGACAGTCTATACCTCTGTACTCTCTTATGGTAAGGACAATGGGGACAGTCTATATAACTCTGTACTTCCTGATGGTAAGGACCAAGGAGACAGTCTATACCTCTGTACTCCTTGATGGTAAGGGTGAAGGGGACAGTCTATACCTCTGTACTCCTTGATGGTAAGGACAAAGTGGGCAGGCTATACCTCTGTACTCCTTGATGGTAAGGGTGAAGGGAACAGTCTATACCTCTGTACTCCCTGATGGTAAGGAAGAAGGGGACAGTCTATACCTCTGTACTCCCTAATGGTAAGGAGGAAGAGGATAGTCTATACCTCTGTACTCCTTGATGGTAAGGACAAAGGGGACAGTCTATACCTCTGTACTCCCTGATGGTAAGGACGGAGAGGACAGTCTATACCTCTGTACTCCTTGATGGTAAGGACGGAGAGGACAGTCTATACCTCTGTACTCCTTGATGGTAAGGACGGAGAGGACAGTCTATACCTCTGTACTCCCTGATGGTAAGGGTGAAGGGGACAGTCTATACCTCTGTACTCCTTGATGGTAAGGATGAAGGGGACAGTCTATACCTCTGTACTCCCTGATTGTAAGGAAGAAGGGGACAGTCTATACCTCTGTACTCCCTGATTGTAAGGACGGAGAGGATTATCTATACCTCTGTACCACATCAGGTTATCCTACCTACTCTTCAAAGATAAGGACGGAGGGGACAGCAGTCAGGGATTTGTGTGGATCTGCTTGTCAACAAGCAGACAAATTGCCCCGTTTATGTACCATCACTGATAGGTTTACAACGTGTGTCTGCTGTTCATGGCATCTCTCTCACACTTTGCATTGATATCAGCTTGCCATCCATTCGCCTCCTGAGTGCAATTCTGCTGTTCAGTGGAGATTTAGAGCATCTTTTAAACTAAGCAGAGAGTGTCATTTGCCCAGAGGGAATATATCCACACCTAGAAGCAGTTATGCAAATCCTGTCAGGTGTAATTGCCACAGTCCGAGACATGCTCCTCTTCCCTGCATCGCCTAGAGAAGAATGTGTCAGCTGCCATTGCTCAGCTCCTTTGTGAAGTGCCGGATGCCAGGCGTTCACTGTCTTCAGTACTTTCAGAATCACTGACCAGACATAAACGTTCTGACACTGGAAGAAGAACTTGTGTACGCCCACTAAGAGGCAAATAATGGCTCTAAATGGAGCACATACACACTAGGGCCTAGACCTCATATCAAAGAACTGTCCATATTACACCAGATCCACCAAATAGATTGCAGCTTTAATTTTCCAGGGCAGCTTGTATCTGATTGGTGCATTACAATTGAGAGAGTGCAATCTGTTATCTTTGCCGTCCTTACATCCTGTGCCAGAGGACAACAGTCACTTGAGATGTGCATGGAAATATGACCGTCCTGTGTTCCTGCCAAATGTACAAGAGGCATAAAACACATGTACCAGCCAGAGATGGGACCAAACAGTGCTTCCTGGGGCCCACTTTACCCTGGGCCTGCTTATAACCTCCTCTGTGCCTCAGGCAGCTCTCCAACCCCCTCTGTACCTTGATTCCCCCTATACCCCAGGCCTTTCTCTAATGCCCTTAGTACCCAGGACCCCTCTCTATTCCCCTCTGTATCTTAATCCCCTCTGTACCCCAGCCCCCTGTGCCCTAGACCCTTCTCTACCCTCCTTTGTACCCCAGGCCCCTTGTGCCCTAGACCCTTCTCTAACCTCCTCTGTACCACAGGCTGCTTTCTAACCTCCTCTGTACCTTGATCTCCTCTATACCCTGGGCCCCTTGTATTCCACTGTACCCCAGGCCCTTCTCTAACCTCTCTACCTTGGTCTCCTCTATACCCCAGGCCCCTGTACCCCAGGCCCTTCTCTAGTCTCTGTACCATGGTCTCCTCTATACCCAAGGCCCCTGTACCCCAGGCCCTTCTCTAGTCTCTGTAACTTGATCTCCTCTATACCCCAGGCTCTTCTCTAACCTCTCTACCTTGGTCTACTCTATACCCCAGGCCCCTGTACCCCAGGCCCTTCTCTAGTCTCTGTACCTTGGTCTCCTCTATACCCAAGGCCCCTGTACCCCAGGCCCTTCTCTAGTCTCTGTACCTTGGTCTCCTCTATACCCCAGGCCCTTTTCTAACCTCTGTACCTTGGTCTCCTCTATACCCCAGGCCCCTGTACCCCAGGCTCTTCTCTAATGCCCTTGGCACGCAGGACCCCTCTCTATCCCCCTCTGTATCTTGATCCTCTCTTTAACCCAGCCCCCTTGTACCCTTGACCCCTCTTTCACCTTCTCTGTACCCCAGGCTGCTTTCTAACCCCCCTGTACCTTGATCTACTCTATACTATAGGCCCCCCTATACCCCTCAGTCCCCACAGGCCCTTCTCTAATGCCCTCTGTACCCAGGGCCTCTCTATAATTCAAACCTATCTATACCCTGGCCACCTCTGTATCCCATGCCACTCAGTACCCTGACTCCACTATACCCTGGTTCCCCCAGTACACTGGCCCCTCAATACTCTGGGCCCAGTGTAAATGACCTGCATGGAATCCAGCTCATGAATTTCTAACTATGATTGCAATGCTCTATGTCATACAGTAGATAGCACTGGCATTTTTCGTAACACTGTACACCACACAGAGGACTCTGACCCATGGAGCTTACAGTTTGTGATGACCTGGTGAACGCCCTGCTCTGCACTGTCTTTTGATCCCAGTGGAGAGAGCAGCTATCAGCGCGATAAATTGATAGTGAGTTGGCGTGAACTTTGTCCATCGCATGTCACAAACATTAAATGTGGAAGCGATCAGAAGTCCATACATACAGAACAAGAACATATACTGAGAATTGCACCGAGCATACAGGACAAGAAAAGTGGTACTGTGCAGAGTCCATACATACAGAATCAGAGGCGGCTCTAGGCTTTGTGAGGCCTTAGGCAAAACTTGACATGGGGCCCCCACACACACCCATGATGGGAAAAATAATTCAAGGACAAGAGTCTCTTCCCTACAACCCTGGCCGGTGGTTGTGGGGGTCTGCGGGCAGGGGGCTTATTGGAATCTGGAAGCCCCTTTTAACAAGGCGACCCCCAGATCCTGCTCTTTAATAACCGGCATGTAGAAAAAAACATTTTTCCAACTTCATCATTAAAACAACGTTGCCCACACACCATCGTTTTAAAAAAATGCTCTAGCAAAGCGCGGTGACGTACAACACGTACGACGGCACTCTAAAGTGGAAGTTCCATGCGGATGACGCCACCCTTGGGGCTGCTTTAGCTGATTCCGTGTTAGTAAAAGATGATTCGCGCTTTTCTGTCTGATGAATGTGCTTACTCCATTACGAATGGTAGTTTTACCAGAATGAGCGCTCCCGTCTCATAACTTGCTTCTGAGCATGCACAGGTTTTTAACGTCATTTTAGCCCACACACTATCATTTTTTACAACCCGAAAAGCGACATCGTTAAAAAATGCAGCATGTTCGAATTTTTTTTTTGTCGTTTTTCAGAACCTGAAAAATGATGTGAAGCCCACACACGATCATTTTAAATGAAATTTTTTAAAAACAATGTTTTTTTCATGCCGAAAAATGATCGTGTGTACGCGGCATTACACTCAATATACAGGACAAGAGAAGTAGTACTGTGCAGAGTCCATACATACAGAATAAGAACAGATACTGAGAATTTCACCCAATATACAGGACAAGAAAAGTAGTACTGTGCAGAGTCCATACATACAGAATAAGAACAGATACTGGGGTGGATTCAGGTAGCTGCGCTTGATGTTACGGCGGCGCAGCGTATCGTATTTTCGCTACGCCGCCGCAACTTACAGGAGCAAGTGCAGTATTCACAAAGCACTTGCTCCGTAAGTTGCGGCGGCGAAGCGTAAATGGGGCCGGCGTAAGCGTGCGAAATTCAAATGTGGAAGGGGGGCGTGGTTTATGTAAATCGATGATGACCTGACGTGATTGACGTTTTGTACGAACGGCGCATGCGCCGTCCGTGTACATATCCCAGTGTGCATTGCTCCCGAGTACGCCTCAACGACGTATTGGTTTCGACGTGAACGTAAATTACGTCCAGCCCTATTCGCGAACGACTTACGCAAACGACGTAAAAAATTAAAAAATCGAAGCGGGAACGACGTCCATACTTAACATTGCGTGCGCCTCATAGAAGCAGGAGCAACGTTACGCCGTAAAAAGCCTTACGCAAACTACGTAAAAAACTACCGCCGGGCGCACGTACGTTTGTGAATCGGCGTATCTAGGTAATTTGCATACTCTACGCCGAAAACAACGGAAGCGCCACCTAGCGGCCAGCGTGAGAATGCACCCTAAGATACGACGGCGTAAGAGAATTACGCCAGTCGGATCTTAGGCTAATGTCGGCGTATCTTGCTTTCTGAATACAGAAAGAAGATACGCCACCGCAGATTTGAATTTACGCGGCGTATCTATAGATACCCCGGCGTAAATTCTTTCTGAATCTACCCCACTGAGAATTTCACCCAATATACAGGACACGAGAAGTGGTACTGTGCAGAGTGCATACATAAGAACAGATACGGAGAATTCCGAGTAATTGGTTCTGTAAGGACCTTTCAGGAGGTGACCTGCAGTGATCTCCTCCATTGTGGTTGTAGTTGTGGGGGAAGGGAAGGTAAGTGTATTCTGGGTGAGTAGTTTGAGTTGCACATTCCCTGATGAGTCTGTATTTACATTCCTAGCATGGTGACGTCTGAGCCAATCAGCTGAAAAAGTTGTGTATGCCACCCCTGGAAGGGTGCTGATTGCGCTATCTAATCTCCAGTTTACTCTCCCTTTTCTTCATTGTAGAGTAAAGTGATCAGAACACAGAACACTGTTAATAAGTAGCAGTACAGGCTTATTGGAACATTCCGGGAGCTCAGTGTCCCTGGAAAAGGACTCGAGGTTGTTGTTGTCTGTGTCCAGTTGATAACCACATAGCTGGGGGCTTACTGTGCTCAGGCTGTCCTTCACCTTAAACCCAAAAAGAGAAATGAGCCACATCCCTCTTACCAGTCATTAGACACGGTGGCTGCATTTGTTTTCTTTTTTTCCTTTTATTCTTAAAGCGGGGGTTCACCCTAAAAAAAAATTCTTGGTCTACCATGCCATCCATCATACTAGCGTCAGCCTTTATTTATTTTTTTGGCGCTGTACTAATCCTTTAGTTTAGTTTCAGACTCCCGCGGGGAGTAGGCGTTCCTATGAAGAGGGGAACATGATTGACGGCCGGCTATGGCGCGTCACGCTTTCCGAAAATGGCCGAGATAGGACTCGGATCTATACGGCGCCTGCGCAGTCAGCTCCTAGTCTGTGCGCAGGCGCCGTATAGCGCCGTGAAGAGCCGAGTCTTACTCCGGCTATTTTCAGAACGCGTGACGCGTCATAGCCGGCCGTCAATCATGTTCCCCTCTTCATAGGAACGCCTTTCCCAGCGGGAGTCTGAAACTAAACTAAAGGATTAAACTGTAAGTACAGCGCCAAAAAAATAAATAAAGGCATACTGTAGCTGACGCTAGTATGCTGGATGGCATGGTACAAAGTTGTTTTTTAGGGTGAACCTCCTCTTTAACTGGTGATCCTGCCAGTAACCCACTTCCTGTCCTGGGATGACAACGCTCACTTTCTGTAATGCATCTAAGGCCTAGTACACACGAGAGGATCGATCCGCGGAAACGGTCCGGAGGTCCGTTTCCGCGGATAAATCCTCTGGCGGATTTTGATCTCATGGTTGTACTAACCATGCGATCAAAATCTCCGCGGAATTCCCTCTGCGGTGACGTGTCGCGCCGTCGCCGCGATGATGACGCGGTGATGTGCGCGACGCTGTAATATAAGGACTTCCACGCATGCGTCGAATCATTACGACGCATGAGAGGGATGGATTCGGACGGATTGATCCGGTGAGTCTGTACAGACCATCGGATCAATCCGCTGGACTGGATTCCAGCGGATCGATTTCTTAGCATGTTAAGAAATTTTGATCCGCTGGAAATCCATCGCGGGGAAAAATATCCGCGGAAAAATATCCGCTGGATCGTACACACCAGGGGATCTATCCGCTGAAACCGGTCCGCGGATAAATTCCAGCGGATAGATCCTCTCGTGTGTAGGGGGCCTAAGGAGGAGCAGCGTTGTCACCCTAGGAGAGGGCTACAGGACGCCCCCCTCTCCTCATCTCCATAAGACTCCATACACACCTAGGCATTTTTGTGCCTGCAATCTAAAAACGCACTACACGCAGGATTAGGTGCCATTATTTTCAATGGCATGTAAAACGCAGCGCTGTTTTTGCTGCAATTGTGATTTATCCTGTGCCAATCACAAGGTGGGAGCTTTTTTTCGGCAACAAGCTTCACGCGATTTGCCGTGCAATAAACCTGCGTTTTACGATTGTAGTGCATTTTGAGATTGCAAGCAGAACGGCTGCCATTCTTCCAAAATGCCCAGGTGTGAATGTAGCCTAACAGCGGGGAGGTGTTCTATAGTCCTCAGATAGAACTGTAATTGTTAAGAGTGCAGCGCAGGAAGTTATCGGCTCACAATTTCTGGCAGGATCAACAGATATTTTTTGCACCTATCGAACACAGATAATAAAACACGATCCATAGGATATTTACCAAACCAAAAGGGAGAAAAGAGAAATTCTTACTCCTTTCATGACTGAGGCCCCATACACACGAGAGGATTTATCCGCGGATACGGTCCAGCGGACCGTTTCCACGGATAAATCCTCTCGAGGATTTCAGCAGATTTCTATGCGATGGTGTGTACACACCATCGCATTGAAATCCGCGCCGAAATCCTCTGGCGATGACGTGTCGCGCCGTCGCCGCGATTATGACGCGGCGACGGGCGCGACGCTGTCATATAAGGAATTCCACGCATGCGTCAAATCATTACGACGCGTGCGGGGAATCCCTTTGGACGGATGGATCCGGTGAGTCTGTACAGACGAGCGGATCCATCCGTTGGGATGGACTTCAGCAGATGGATTTGTTGAGCATGTCAGCAAATATTCATCTGCTGAAATCCATCCCAGGGGAGATATATCCGCGGATAAATATCCGCCGGAGTGTACACACCATAGGATCTATCCGCTGAAACCCATTCGATGGGATTTATCTGCGGATAGATTCTATGGTGTGTATGGGGCCTAAGCCTATTTCTGACATTTGGTGTTTTTTGCTAGAAAATTACTTGGAACCTTCAAACATTATGGGCCAGATTCACATAGAGATACGACGGTGTATCTCCTGATACACCGTCGTATCTCAGAGTTGCATCGGTCGTATCTATGCGCCTGATTCATAGAATCAGTTACGCATAGATATGCCTAAGATCCGACAGGTGTAACTGTGTTACACCGTCGGATCTAAACTGCAATTTTAAAATGGCCGCTGGGGGCGTTCTCGCTGATTTACGCCGAGAATATGTAAATCAGCGAGATACGCCAATTCACGAACGTACGCGGGCCCGACGCAGTCACTTTACGCCGTTTACGTAAGGGTTTTCCCGGCGTATAGTTACCCCTGCTTCTAGGAGGCGCAGCCAATGTTAAGTATGGCCGTCGTTCCCAAGACGAAATTTGAATTTTCTTACGTCGTTTGCGTAAGTCGATCGCGAATACGGATGGACATAATTAAAGTAAATGTCGAAACCAATGACGTCCTTGCGACGTCATTTGGAGCAATGCACGCTGGGAAAATTTCCGGACGGCGCAGCAAAGAAAACGCATACGGAAGTCACCCTCGCATATGTAAACGGTGTTCGCGATCGTCAGAGTGAGAGCAATAATTCTAGCACTAGACCTCCTCTGTAACTCTAACATGGTAACCGTAAAAAAAAATTAAAGCTTCGCCTATGGAGATTTTTAGGTACCGTCGTTTGTCGCCATTTCACGAGTGCGTGCAATTATAAAGCGTGACATGTTTTGTATCTATTTACTCAACGTAACATCATCACATATATAAAACAATTGGGCTAACTTTACCGTTTCGTTTTTTTTTTATTCATAAAGGTGTCCTTTTCCCAAAAAGTTGCGTTTAAAACACGCTGCACAAATACCGTGTGACATAAAATATTGCATCAATCGCCATTTTATTCTCTAGATTCTCTGCTAAAAAAAGAAATAAAATGTTTGGGGGTTCTAAGTAATTTTCTATTAAAAAAAAAAGGATTTTAACTTGTAAACACCAAGGGCCAGATTCACATAGAATTGCGTTACGTTGCGGCGGCGTAACGTATCCCATTTACATTACTCCGCCGCAAGTTTACAGCGTAAGTGCTTGATTCACAAAGCACTTACCTGTAAACTTGCGGCGGCGTAGCGTAAATCCGCCCGGCGCAACCCCGCCTAATTCAAATGGGGCGGGGACCATTTAAATTAGGCACGTTCCCGCGCCAAACGTACTGCGCATGCTCCGTCCCTAAAATTTCCCAACGTGCATTGCGCTAAATGACATCGCAAGGACGTCATTGGTTTCAACGTTAACGTAAATGGCGTCCAGCACCATTCACGGATCACTTACGCAAACGACGTGAATTTTAGAAATTCGACGCGGGAACGACGGCCATACTTAACATTGGCTAGGCTACCTAGAGGGCAGCCTTAGTTTTACGCGGCGTATCTCGACGGAAACGACGTAAATTTAGAGCGACGGGTAAAGCGTACGTTCGTGAATCGCCGTAACTAGTCATTTGCATATTCTACGCCGACCGCAATGGAATCGCCACCTAGCGGCCGGCCTAGTATTGCATCCTAAGATCCGATGGTGTAAGTCAATTACACCTGTCGGATTTTAGGGCTATTTATGCGTAACTGATTCTATGAATCAGGCGCATAGTTAGGACGGGCGGATCACAGAGATAAGACGGCGTATCAGGAGATACGCCGTCGTATCTCTTTTGTGAATCTGGCCCCAAATGTCAGAAATAGGCTTAGTCATGAAAGGGTTAATTGTGGTGCAACACAATCGCGACTAGACACGTGCAGAACGAAAACATGGGTTTTGTTTGAATTCGCTATCTACATAAGTTATGTTTCGTTAAATTTGTTTCATTGGTTTAAATAGTTTTCAAAATATTTACTTTGCAAGTGCAGTTGCGCCAGAGCTTAGTAAAAAAAAAAAAATGTTTTCTTGCATTTGATTGGATGGTGAAAATCTTCCTATTATTTAGTAAGCTCCGGAGGAACTGCTCTTGCACAGTCTAGTAAAAACGAAATTGGCCCCTCTGAGATGCCATAGCTGAAATGCCAGTGTGATGGGCAGACAAGGATCACAGAAAACAACAACAACAACAACAATGTTAATTGAAAAAAATATATATATATAATATATATTTAATATATAATAGCAGTAACAACAACCACCATAATAATGATAATAATAATAATCATCATCATAATAAACAACAACAGCACCACCTCCCTTTATGAAGCAACGACATTTAAAAATATTATCTGGATGGTTGTGTGTCTCCTCTGATGTTATTGGCCGATATGGAAAGGGGTGGAGGTTTCTTTGGGGTGGGTGGGGCTGAGCAGTTGCCAAGTTTTTAAAACTTTCTAAGAAACACAGAGGGGACAAACAAAGAGAGCGCAACATCCAGAGAGATGGACAGTCAGAGACAGTGAGTGTGTGAGAGAGAGAGAGAGAGACCTCCAGAGAGAGTGAAAGGGAGACCTAAAGAGAGACAGAGACATCCAGAGAAACACATTCAGAGAGAGAGAGACCTCCAGAGAGGGAGAGAAAGATATTCAGAGAGTGGGAGAGAGACATCCAGAGAGAGATATAGACTGAGACATCCAGAGAGAGAGAGATAGACTGAGACATCCAGAGAGAGTGAGAGACATCCAGAGAGAGAGCGTGAGAAATCCAGTGAGAGAGCGTGAGACATCCAGAGAGAGAAAGATATTCAGAGTGTGAGAGAGAGACATTCAGAGCAAGAGACCTAGACATCCAGAAAGAGAGAGAGCGTGAGACATCCAAAGAGTGTGAGAGAGACATCCAGAGAGAGAGACTGAGACACCCAGAGAGAGTGCGTGAGACATCCAGAGAGAGTGCGTGAGACATCCAGAGAGAGTGCGTGAGACATCCAGAGAGAGTGCGTGAGACATCCAGAGAGAGTGCGTGAGACATCCAGAGAGAGAGCGTGAGACATCCAGAGAGAGTGCGTGAGACATCCAGAGAGAGAGCGTGAGACATCCAAAGAGAGAGCGTGAGACATCCAGAGAGAGAGCGTGAGACATCCAGAGAGAGAGAGAAAGATATTCAGAGTGTGAGAGAGAGACATTCAGAGCAAGAGACCTAGACATCCAGAAAGAGAGAGAGAGACATCCAAAGAGTGTGAGAGAGACATCCAGAGAGAGAGACTGAGACACCCAGAGAGAGAGAGAGACATCCAGAGAGAGAGACTGAGACACCCAGAGAGAGAGAGAGAGAGAGCATGAGACATCCAGAGAGAGACTGAGACATCCAGAGAGAGAGAGATAGACTGAGACATCCAGAGAGAGACTGAGACATCCAGAGAGAGAGAGAGAGCGAGAGACATCCAGAGAGAGAGCGAGATATCCAGAGAGAGACATCCAGAGAGAGCGAGAGACAGAGACATCCAGAGAGAGACATCCATTCAGAGAGTGTGAGAGAGAGACATCCAGAAAAAGAGACATCCAGAGAGTGTGAGAGAGAGACATCCAGAAAAAGAGACATCCAGAGAGTGTGAGAGAGAGACATCCAGAAAAAGAGACATCCAGAGAGTGTGAGAGAGAGACATCCAGAAAAAAAGACATCCAGAGAGTGTGAGAGAGAGAGACATCCAGAGAGTGTGAGAGAGAGAGACATCCAGAGAGTGTGAGAGAGAGACATCCAGAGAGAGTTAGAGACAGAACAAGTCAGTCGGAGAGAGACGGATCCAGAGACATCCATAAAGAGAGACTTCCAGAGACAGACCCATAGACAGTGAGAGGGCTCTGGAGAGCGGGCGAGGACACGCGGGGACGACCTATTTGCATAGAGAGGGACAGGCGTCCTGTTTGGGGTGGAGACACAAGAAGAGGGAAAAGTGCAACATGTGGCACAAAGTGGAATTTCTGAGACAGAGGAACTGAAAGCGACAGACACATGACCCTGTAAACCTGAGGTTGGGGGAGGTATGAGAGAGAGGACGTCAGTGGGGGGTGATAGAGACTGTCAGTGAAAGGAGAGAGACAGTGTGGAGGAGGGACAGTCGGTGATCAGAAGAGACAGCTGCTGTGCGGGAGGACGGGACAGTTAGTTTGGGGAGGTGGATAGTTAATGGGATTGGGGGGGGGGACAGGGCAGAAAGAGACCTTCAGTGCAGGAAGAGACAGTCGGGTGCGGAGGAGAGGGAGATAGTGAGTTTTGGGGGAAGAGACAATCAGTGGGGGGGTGTAGCCAGTTTTGGGGGGGCGACAGTCAGTTTGATTTGCTGTTGCATGGACCGCGGTTGACATGTCTCAGGATTGGACGGTCATCTCTTATATCGTCTGCGGCAGCCGATGAGACGACCGACCAGGTGAGTGGCTTGCGATTGCTGCGATTTATTTCCCGTCGTCTGGCCAGAAGAGCTGACGCTTCTTTATTCCCCGCAGGCGGCGTGAGATTCTGGTGTCGCCATGGCGAAGGAGGAGACATCGGGGGGCGAGCTGCTGCACCCCAATTATAACCCGGATATCCCAGGAAAGGATTCCTGTTCACAGGAAAGGCTAAGAAATGGCGAGACGTCTCCTATGGCGGCGGCGGGGGGTCAGGGGACCAAGCTGTACGCCCGCCGCTGGTTGATGGTCCTCCTGTTCAGCTCGTACTCCCTGTGTAACGCCTTCCAGTGGCTCCAGTACGGTATTATCAGTAACATCTTCATGAAGTACTATGGGGTCAGCAGCCTGACCATCGATTGGCTGTCCATGTCCTACATGTTGGCGTACATCCCGCTCATCTTCCCAGTCACCTGGCTGCTTGAGACGCGCGGTCTGCGCATCATCGCCCTCATCGGCTCCGGCCTGAACTGTATGGGGGCTTGGATTAAGACGGCCAGCGCCCAACCCAACCTGTATGGCGTGACGCTTTTTGGACAGCTGGTGTGCGCGACGGCGCAGGTCTTTATCCTGGGAATGCCATCGCACATCGCCTCCGTGTGGTTCAGCTCATCGGAAGTCTCCACCGCCTGCTCTGTTGGGGTGTTCGGGAACCAGGTATGACTTGGGGTGTGATGGGGGGGGGGGGGGCCTGGCACTCACAGCGTTAACCAGCGTTCAGGATTAGACGTGTACGGTAATCCCGGTCACAGGACACAGATCTTCGGCTTCTCCAGAATAAGAAATCACGTGTGAAAAGTAGATCTCTAGCCAAAACTTTCGGGGGCGGATTCACGTACAGCCGCGTAAAATTGTGCGGGCGTAACGTATCTGATTTACGTTACGCCTCCGCAACTTACACGGGCGAGTGCTGTGTTCTCAAAGCACTTGCTCAGTAAGTTGCGGCGGCGTAGCGTCAATCGGCCGGTGTAAGCCCGCCTAATTCAAATGTGAAAGGGGGGGGGCGCGTGTTTTATGTTAAACTACTGTGACTTGACGTTTTTGCGGAACGGCGCATGCGCCATCCGTGGAATTTCCCAGTGTGCATTGCTCCAAAGTACGCCGCAAGGACGTCATTGGTTTCGACGTGAACGTAAATGACGTCCAGCCCCATTCACGGACGACTTACGCAAACGACGTAACTTTTTCAAATTTCGACGCGGGAACGACGGCCATACTTAACATTGGCTGCGCCTCGTATAGCAGGGGCAACTATACTCCGGGAAAAGCCTAACGTAAACGTCGTGACTTTACTGCGTCGGCCGCGCGTACGTTCGGGAATTCGCGTATCTAGCTCATTTGCATACTCGACGCGGAATTCGACGGAAGCGCCACCTAGCGGTCAAAAAAAAAAATGCAGTTAAGGTCCGACGGCGTAAGAGACTTACGCCTGTCGGATCGAATGGATATCTATGCGTAACTGATTCTAAGAATCCGACGCATAGATACGACGGGTCGGATTAGGACTTACGACGGCGTACATGGCGCTGTGCCGTCGTAAGTCCTTTAAGAATCTGGGCCTTGTTTTTTAAACTTTTGGAAGGAGAAGGGTTAGACCCCTTTTTGTTTTTTATTTCTTGGCCGTTTCCCTTTACAGAGATTTTCTTTTGTTTCCTGTACTGAACAGTGAACAGGAAGCAAAAGAAATCCCCAAACAGTTGTCAACAGAGCAGGTGTCCCCATTGGAGGATCTTCTCTCATTTCCTGTTCTGGTGACAACTGGTAGGGGATTTCTTTTGCTTCCTGTTCACTGTCCAGTACAGGAAATGAATGGAAATCTCTGTAAAGGGGGAAACGTACAAGAAAAGAAAAACTAAAAGGGGTCTAACCCCAGAACAGGCATCCCCATTGGAGGGTCTTCTCTCATTTCCCGTTCTGGTGACAACTGGTAGGGGATTTCTTTTGCTTCCTGTTCACTGTCCAGTACAGGAAATTAATGGAAATCTCTGTAAAGGGGGAAACGTACTAGAAAAGAAAAACAAAAGGGGTCTAACCCCAGAACAGGTGTCCCCATTGGAGGATCTTGTCTCATTTCCTGTCTGTTCTGGTGACAACTGGTAGGGGATTTCTTTTGCTTCCTGTTCACTGTCCAGTACAGGAATTGAATGGAAATCTCTGTAAAGGGGGAAACGTACAAGAAAAGAAAAACAAAAGGGGTCTAACCCCAGAACAGGTGTCCCCATTGGAGGATCTTGTCACCAGAACAGGAAATGGGAGAACTGGTAGGGGATTTCTTTTGCTTCCTGTTCACTGTCCAGCACAGGAAATAAATGGAAATCTCTGTAAAGGGGGAAACGTACAAGAAAATAAAAACAAAAGGGGTCTAACCCCAGAACAGGTGTCCCAATTGGAGGGTCTTGTCTCATTTCCTGTTCTGGTGACAACTGGTAGGGGATTTCTTTTGCTTCCTGTTCACTGTCCAGTACAGGAAATGAATGGAAATCTCTGTAAAGGGGGAAACGTACAAGAAAAGAAAAACAAAAGGGGTCTAACCCCGGAACAGGTGTCCCCATTGGAGGGTCTTCTCTCATTTCCTGTTCTGGGGTTAGACCCCTTTTTTGTTTTTGTTTTTCTTGTACGTTTCCCCTTTACAGATATTTCCATTCATTTCCTGTACTGGACAGTGAACAGGAAGCAAACAAAATCCCCTAACAGTTGTCACCAGAACAGGTGTTCCCATTGGAGGATCTTGTCACCAGAACAGGAAATGGGAAAACTGGTAGGGGATTTCTTTTGCTTCCTGTTCAGTACAGGAAATGAATGGAAATCTCTATAAAGGGGGAAACGTACAAGAAAAGAAAAACAAAAGGGGTCTAACCCCGGAACAGGTGTCCCCATTGGAGGGTCTTGTCTCATTTCCTGTTCTGGTGACAACTGGTAGGGGATTTCTTTTGCTTCCTGTTCACTGTCCAGTACAGGAAATGAATGGAAATCTCTGTAAAGGGGGAAACGGACAAGAAAAGAAAAACAAAAGGGGTCTAACCCCAAAATCAGGTGTCCCCATTGGAGGACCTTCTCTCATTTCCTGTTCTGGTGACAACTGGTAGGGGATTTCTTTTGCTTCCTGTTCACTGTCCGGTACAGGAAATGAATGGAAATCTCTGTAAGGGAAAAACGTGCAAGAAAAGAAAAACAAAAGCGGTCTAACCCCAGAACAGGCGTCCCCATTGGAGGGTCTTCTCCCATTTCCTGTTCTGGGGTTGGACCCCTTTTTTGTTTTTCTTTTCTTGTACGTTTCCCCTTTACAGAGATTTCCATTCATTTCCTGTACTGGACAATGAACAGGAAGCAAACAAAATCCCCTAACAGTTGTCACCAGAACAGGTGTTCCCATTGGAGGATCTTCTCTCGTTTCCTGTTCTGGTGCCAACTGCAACATTTAGAATTTTCATCAATTTCTGTCTCGGTCACACCAGGATCTATAGAGAAGGTGAGTCTCCCCAGCGAGGACACAACCACCAATTAAAAACTGACAGGGGGTCCAATCGGCACATCATCCAAAACAAAAAGAAAAAAGTCTGTCTGGAGATCATTTATCGAGGCTGAAAGTCCATCAGGGAAAGCTAATCAAGCACTGCATATTGTGCCAGGTGTGCCCGGGCACACCTTAATCACTACCTGTGGATTCCCCCTGTGTTGCACCTTTTCCCTACAGCAGTACTTCCGGCTTTCCTCCTCTTCTCTCCCCCCAGCTGCTGTGGGGGATGTTTCAGAATGGGGATCAGGGGAAGAGGCTAGTAAATATGTAATTTACCTGCCCCTTCCTTTTCTAAATGAACACACTTGCAGAGGATTCTGCATTGATTTTTTTAGAGGTGGCAATTATAGGCATGCGCACAGGAGGTGCCAGATGTGCCTGGACACGCCTTAATCACCCCATGCAGTGCAGATTCTGCTGTCTGGTCGAGCAAATCTGCTGTCTGGCCGATCGGTACCGATCGCTCACTGTGTTCATTCATAACTGAAGCATACTAAACTGTGTTTAGCATGCTTCAGTTTGTGAATGAACAGGAAGCATCTCAGCACAGCGCACTCCCCATTCATTCACTGTCCAGTGCAGCTGAGGCTGAAGAGAAAGTCATGGTGTGTTTGAGCTTTGGGGTGCACACCCTAATGCAATAATCTGCACACACTTTAACCACTTTACAATCGACTTCCTGCGGTGATATCTGAATGATGGGTGCAGCTACAGGCATCATTCAGATATCACCGTCTTCAGCCGCTGATTCTGTGCACGATAAGAACGATCAAAGCGTCAGTTCCGCCGCTTGATCGTTCTTATAGGCGGTGGGAGGGGACGTCCCCCCCGTCCCCCCCTCCCGCCGCCATCCGGTGCTTCCCCAGGCTCTCCCGTGCCATCGGATGGGATTGTAACAGTGCTAAAGACAAATAGTACATATGAACTATATATATATATTTATTTTATCGGTACAAACATATACAAAAGGGTTCAATAAAATTGGTTATCCAAGCATAGAAATGGTGGTTTGCCAAAATTAAAAAAATGGTGGTCACAGTAGAGTGTCCTGTCCCTACATGTTTCGCTAATGTGGTTTCCTCAGGGGACAAAAAAAAATAATTGTGTGTGTGTGTGTGTGTGTGTGTGTGTGTGTGTGTGTGTGTGTGTGTGTGTGTGTGTGTGTGTGTGTGTGTGTGTGTGTGTGTGTGTGTGTGTGTGTGTGTGTGTGTATATATATATATATATATATATATATATATATATATATATATAAAAATAAAAAAAATTATATATATATATATATATATATATATATATATATATATATATATATATATATATATATATAAAAATAAAAAAAATTATATATATATATAAAAAATATATTTATTTATATATATATATATATATATATATATATATATATATAAAAAATATATATATATAAAAAATATATTTATTTATATATATATAAATAATTTTATTTTTTTTATATATATATATATATATATATATATATATATATATATATATATATATATATATATATATATATATATATATATATATATATATATATATATATATATATATATATATATATATAAAAATATATACACAAATTACCAGGTTGGCCCGCGAGCCGGACTTTGGACATGCCTGCTGTAGGATTGTCAACACTCGACATCTGCCAAAAAAGGATTCCAGACCCTTTTGTTAACACGGCATATGGCAGTAAACGGCATGTGTGTTTTGCCAAAATACTTTACCAATGTGGTGTTATTCGTAATGGTAACTCACATTACAATGCAATACTGTAAGACAGAAACATAAATGGCCATTTACAGTAAAGACTCCCTCCCTATCTACTTCCAGAAACCGATCTTTTTAAGGGTGGTAGTTCGTACCAGTGGCAAAAAATCCCCTTTCATGGGACTTTAATGGCCTAACTTGTTAATAGTGCAATAACAACACAGAAGAGCAAAGAAAAAAAATCTGAATGATATATAAAAAGTATATCATTTTTTTTGTTAATGGATAAAAAGATGGATATATTCACAACAATGGTGGATGGTGACCATGTAGGTCAACATAACATAACCAAACCATAAAGGTATAATACTCGTGGGTCCAGGACTACCATGATTTAACCACCATGGCGAATGTCCATGGACGACAGCCAACGCGTTTCAGAGTCCCTTCTTACTTCAGGGGTGTGTACATTAATAGAGCATATTACTCCTATAATATAATGAAATAAAAAAATAATAGTAATAAAAAAATAAAAAAAAATACATCACAGCAAACACTAAAGATGCGTCCATTCATTTCTCTTATAATTTGTACAGGATTGGACTTGCATGGATCCTTGGATGGACATTGCTGACCATTTTTAACTACTCTATGGCTGTTGCATTTGTTCTCTACAAACCTCTGTCAACATGTAAGTCCATTCCTGTACATGTTATGAGAAATGAATGGACGCATCTTTAGTGTCTGCTGTGATATGTGTGTGTGTGTGTGTGTGTGTGTGTGTGTGTATATGTGTATAATATATATACAGCAGGGTTTGACAAATTTGCTTGGAATCTAGGAGCCAGCTAAAAAAGTTAGGAGCCAGAAAACGCGCCCCCCGTCCCGACAAGCTTGCGCGCAGAAGCGAACACATACGTGAGCAGCGCCCGCATATGCAAACGGTGTTCAAACCACACATGTGAGGTATCGCCGCGATTGGTAGAGCGAGAGCAATAATTCTAGCACTAGACCTCCTCTGTAACTTAAAACATGCAACCTGTAGATTTTTTTAAACGTCGCCTATGAAGATTTTAAAGGGTAAAAGTTTGTCGGCATTCCACGAGCGGACGCAATTTTGAAGCGTGACATGTTGGGTATGAATTTACTCGGCGTAACATTATCTTTCATACTATTAAAAAAAAATGGGGATAACTTTACTGTTTGTCTTATTTTTTTTATATAAAAAAAAAAAGAGTAATTTTTTTCCCAAAAAAAGTGCGCTTGTAAGACCGCTGAGCAAATACGGCGTGACAGAAAGTATTGCAATGATCGCCATTTTATACTCTAGGGTGTTAGGATAAAAAATATATATAATGTTTGGGGGTTCTAATTAGAGGGAAGAAGATGGCAGTGAAAATAGTGAAAAATAGTGAAAAATTACATTAGAATTGCTGTTTAACTTGTAATGCTTAACTTGTAATACCAACGGCTCACCACCAGATGGCGCCAGCTCTAAAAAAAATTTTTATTTTTTTTGCCCACCTTCCAAGCCAAGTCGCCAGGATGCTATTTCTGGTCGCCCTGGCGACCGGGATTTGTCGAGCCCTGTATACAGTGTATATATTTATTATTATATTTTTATTCCATTATAGGAGTAATATGCTCTGTCAATGTACACAGCCCTGAAGTAAGAAGGGACTCTGAAACGCGCTGGGTGTTGTCCATTGACAATAGCCATGGTGGTTACTTCTTGGTAGTCTTGGACCCATGAGTATTATACCTTTTTTATGGTTTTATGTTATGTTGACCTACACGCCCCCCTGATGACGTTAGCATAACGAAACGTACGTCGGAGGCAGACCTGGTCACGTGACGTCCCCCCTGCGCTGTGGAGTGTCGGCAAGGATCAATCGGCGGTGAGACAGCGGCGGCTTCCTCCCCCTTTCCGAATCCCACATTTGAAACCGCAGATTGGCGGTGACAAGTCCGCAGCCTCAGTGCCGGGTGGGCACCCTTGGAAGTAAGAGGCCATTTGGCTGTTTTTATGTGTTTTTTAATACTTTTAATAAACGTTATTACGCTATTGGCTTTCCTGGCTTTCTTCTCTTGCATAACGTATCCCATGTGGAGCTCCTGGATCTGTCTATTGGTTGTCCATATCCTCATGTGCGCAGGCACAATCCTGCAAAAGCTAGTTTGACCACTTTTTCATTAAACTGGTCAACTAGCTCTGGTAAGAGCAATTTAATATCAAGCACCTTGGGTGGAATTGAAGTTATATAGAGCGGTGGTGGCACTTTCTCTCCTCTTAAAGAAAATCATAACGAACATAGTGGACTGCAACAATTTCCCCTATTTTTGTGGGATTTATATATTCACATTGATCACATTGGAATTTTCACGCTGTGTTTTTTTCTGAATGTGCAGCGCTGTCTGCAATATATGGGACTTTATTTTATTGTTTTTCTCATTTTTTATTGAATTATTTACCAGGGAGTGTTAATTAATTGCCAATCATATTGGATTGGTTCACGGCACTATACATAGTATTTGTATGGGCGTAGCGCCCTCTATTTTCTATTTTCACATATGTACAATTTTTATTGTTTGTGAGGAGCAGCTTATATTGTTTATTAATTAATTTATTAGTTAGGCGCGGAATTTTTCACTTTACATGTTGACCTACATGTTCACCAGCCACCATTGTTGTATAATCTTTTTATCTGTTGTTAAATAAAATGTATATACTTTTTATATATATCATTCAGATTTTTTTCTTCGCTCTACTATACTGTTATTTGCACTATTAACACGTTGGGCCATTAAAGTCCAGTGAAGGGGGAATTTTTTCCACTTGTTCCAATTATCTGGGATGTGGGCCCACCCTATTGGTCAACCCCATCTTAACATTTCTCTTTCTAGTTCGTACCAGTGACCTCTCACTCTTTGCTCTCGTTCAATACCACAGCG
Organism: Rana temporaria; assembly: GCF_905171775.1. NCBI lineage: Eukaryota > Metazoa > Chordata > Amphibia > Anura > Ranidae > Rana > Rana temporaria. The sequence continues at coordinate 15,370,548 of NC_053501.1, forward strand.
GGACAGTTATGATGGTGGAAGTTCCTGCCAGTGACATCTCAACATTACTTCTATTAGGTGTTTGTAGTGGGATAGTTCTGATGGTGGCAGTTCATGATGGTGATCTCTTCCTCTTTGCTCCAGTTAGGTGTCGCAGTGGGCTTCCTCCTGCCGCCAGTCCTGATCTCCAACATTGACGATTTAGACCGACTATCGTATCAAATCAGCATTATGTTTTATGGAACCGCAGCTGTCGCCAGCCTCCTCTTCATCCTGGTAATATTCGGTGCGCATCAATCCGAGGACTACTCGCACATAACTGAGGTGTAAAACAGCTGTGTGTGTGTGGAATGGCGGAGGTTTAGTGACAGGTGTGTGTGGAGTAGAAGAGGCGTAGTAACAGCGGTGTATCTGGAATAGCGGTGGTGTACAGACAGCTTTTGTTTCTGAGATGGCTGGATTGTAGAGACAGCAGTGTGTCTGGAATAACGAATGTGTAATGAGTGCTGAGTATCTGGAATGGCAGACATGTGGTGACAGCTGTGTGTCTGGAAAAGTGGATGTTTGAAGACAGCTGTGTGTCTGGAATAGCGGATGTGTGGGGACAGCTGTGTGTCTGGAATAGCAGACATGTGGTGACAGTTGTGTGTTTGGAATGGAGACAGCTGTGTATCTGGAATAGCAGACATGTGGTGACAGTTGTGTGTTTGGAATGGAGACAGCTGTGTGTTTGGAATAGCAGACATGTGGTGACAGTTGTGTGTTTGGAATGGAGACAGCTGTGTATCTGGAATAGCAGACATGTGGTGACAGTTGTGTGTTTGGAATGGAGACAGCTGTGTGTCTGGAATAGCAGACATGTGGTGACAGTTGTGTGTTTGGAATGGAGACAGCTGTGTATCTGGAATAGCAGACATGTGGTGACAGTTGTGTGTTTGGAATGGAGACAGCTGTGTGTTTGGAATAGCAGACATGTGGTGACAGTTGTGTGTTTGGAATGGAGACAGCTGTGTATCTGGAATAGCAGACATGTGGTGACAGTTGTGTGTTTGGAATGGAGACAGCTGTGTGTCTGGAATAGCAGACATGTGGTGACAGTTGTGTGTTTGGAATGGAGACAGCTGTGTATCTGGAATAGCAGACATGTGGTGACAGTTGTGTGTTTGGAATGGAGACAGCTGTGTGTTTGGAATAGCAGACATGTGGTGACAGTTGTGTGTTTGGAATGGTGACAGCTGTGTGTCTGGAATAGCGGATATGTGGTGACAGCTGTGTGTCTGGAATAGCGGATGTGTGGTGACAGCTGTGTGTCTGAAATAGCGGATGTGTGGTGACAGCTGTGTGTTTGGAATAGCAGACATGTGGTGACAGCTGTGTGTCTGGAATAGCGGATGTGTGGTGACAGCTGTGTGTCTGGAATAGCGGATATGTGGTGACAGCTGTGTATCTGGAATAGCGGATGTGTGGCGACAGCTGTGTGTCTGGAATAGCGGATGTGTGGTGACAGCTGTGTGTCTGGAATAGCGGGTGTGTGGTGACAGCTGTGTGTCTGGAATAGCGGATGTGTGGTGACAGCTGTGTGTCTGGAATAGCGGGTGTGGTGACAGCTGTGTGTCTGGAATAGCGGATGTGTGGTGACAGGTGTGTGTCTGGAATAGCGGGTGTGGTGACAGCTGTGTGTCTGGAATAGCGGATGTGTGGTGACAGCTGTGTGTCTGGAATAGCAGATATGTGGTGACAGCTGTGTGTCTGGAATAGCGGATGTGTGGTGACAGCTGTGTGTCTGGAAAAGCGGATGTGTGGTGACAGCTGTGTGTCTGGAATAGCAGATATGTGGTGACAGCTGTGTGTCTGGAATAGCGGATGTGTGGTGACAGCTGTGTGTCTGGAATAGTGGATGTGTGGTGACAGCTGTGTGTCTGGAATAGCGGATGTGTGGTGACAGCTGTGTGTCTGGAATAGCGGATGTGTGGTGACAGCTGTGTGTCTGGAATAGCGGGTGTGGTGACAGCTGTGTGTCTGGAATAGCAGATGTGTGGTGACAGCTGTGTGTCTGGAATAGCGGATGTGTGATGACAGCTGTGTGTCTGGAATAGCGGATGTGTGGTGACAGCTGTGTGTGTCTGGAATAGCGGGTGTGTGGTGACAGCTGTGTGTCTGGAATAGCGGATGTGTGGTGACAGCTGTGTGTCTGGAATAGCGGGTGTGGTGACAGCTGTGTGTCTGGAATAGCGGATGTGTGGTGACAGCTGTGTGTCTGGAATAGCGGATGTGTGGTGACAGCTGTGTGTCTGGAATAGCGGGTGTGGTGACAGCTGTGTGTCTGGAATAGCGGATGTGTGGTGACAGCTGTGTGTCTGGAATAGCGGATGTGTGGTGACAGCTGTGTGTCTGGAATAGCGGGTGTGTAGTGACAGCTGTGTGTCTGGAATAGCGGGTGTGGTGACAGCTGTGTGTCTGGAATAGCGGGTGTGTGGTGACAGCTGTGTATCTGGAATAGCGGGTGTGGTGACAGCTGTGTATCTGGAATAGCGGATGTGTGATGACAGCTGTGTGTCTGGAATAGCGGATGTGTGGTGACAGCTGTGTGTCTGGAATAGCGGATGTGTGGTGACAGCTGTGTGTCTGGAATAGCGGATGTGTGGTGACAGCTGTGTGTCTGGAATAGCGGATGTGTGGTGACAGCTGTGTGTCTGGAATAGCAGATGTGTGGTGACAGCTGTGTATCTGGAATAGCAGACATGTGGTGACAGCTGTGTGTCTGGAATAGCGGATGTGTGATGACAGCTGTGTGTCTGGAATAGCGGGTGTGGTGACAGCTGTGTATCTGGAATAGCGGATGTGTGGTGACAGCTGTGTGTCTGGAATAGCGGGTGTGTGGTGACAGCTGTGTGTCTGGAATAGCGGATGTGTGATGACAGCTGTGTGTCTGGAATAGCGGATGTGTGGTGACAGCTGTGTGTCTGGAATAGCGGATGTGTGGTGACAGCTGTGTGTCTGGAATAGCGGATGTGTGGTGACAGCTGTGTGTCTGGAATAGCGGATGTGTGGTGACAGCTGTGTGTCTGGAATAGCAGATGTGTGGTGACAGCTGTGTGTCTGGAATAGCGGATGTGTGGTGACAGCTGTGTATCTGGAATAGCAGATGTGTGGTGACAGCTGTGTGTCTGGAATAGCAGATGTGTGGTGACAGCTGTGTATCTGGAATAGCAGACATGTGGTGACAGCTGTGTGTCTGGAATAGCGGATGTGTGGTGACAGCTGTGTGTCTGGAATAGCGGATGTGTGGTGACAGCTGTGTGTCTGGAATAGCGGGTGTGTAGTGACAGCTGTGTGTCTGGAATAGCGGGTGTGTGGTGACAGCTGTGTGTCTGGGATAGCGGATGTGTGGTGACAGCTGTGTGTCTGGAATAGCGGATGTGTGATGACAGCTGTGTGTCTGGAATAGCAGATGTGTGGTGACAGCTGTGTGTCTGGAATAGCGGATGTGTGGTAACAGCTGTGTGTCTGGAATAGCGGGTGTGTAGTGACAGCTGTGTGTCTGGAATAGCGGGTGTGGTGACAGCTGTGTGTCTGGAATAGCGGGTGTGTGGTGACAGCTGTGTATCTGGAATAGCGGGTGTGGTGACAGCTGTGTGTCTGGAATAGCGGATGTGTGGTGACAGCTGTGTATCTGGAATAGCGGATGTGTGATGACAGCTGTGTGTCTGGAATAGCGGATGTGTAGTGACAGCTGTGTGTCTGGAATAGCGGATGTGTGGTGACAGCTGTGTGTCTGGAATAGCGGATGTGTGATGACAGCTGTGTGTCTGGAATAGCGGATGTGTGGTGACAGCTGTGTGTCTGGAATAGCGGATGTGTGGTGACAGCTGTGTGTCTGGAATAGCGGATGTGTGGTGACAGCTGTGTGTCTGGAATAGCGGATGTGTGGTGACAGCTGTGTATCTGGAATAGCGGATGTGTGGTGACAGCTGTGTGTCTGGAATAGCGGATGTGTGGTGACAGCTGTGTGTCTGGAATAGCGGATGTGTGGTGACAGCTGTGTGTCTGGAATAGCGGATGTGTGGTGACAGCTGTGTGTCTGGAATAGCGGATGTGTGGTGACAGCTGTGTGTCTGGAATAGCGGATGTGTGGTGACAGCTGTGTGTCTGGAATGGAGACAGCTGTGTATCTGGAATAGCAGATGTGTGGTGACAGTTGTGTGTTTGGAATGGAGACAGCTGTGTGTTTGGAATAGCAGACATGTGGGGACAGCTGTGTGTTTGGAATAGAAGACATGTGGGGATAGCTGTGTGTCTGGAATAGCGGATGTGTGATGACAGCTGTGTGTCTGGAATAGCGGATGTGTGGTGACAGCTGTGTATCTGGAATAGCGGGTGTGTGGTGACAGCTGTGTGTCTGGAATAGCGGATGTGTGGTGACAGCTGTGTGTCTGGAATAGCGGATGTGTGGTGACAGCTGTGTGTCTGGAATAGCGGATGTGTGGTGACAGCTGTGTGTCTGGAATAGCGGATGTGTGGTGACAGCTGTGTGTCTGGAATAGCGGATGTGTGGTGACAGCTGTGTGTCTGGAATAGTGGATATGTGGTGACAGCTGTGTGTCTGGAATAGCGGGTGTGTGGTAACAGCTGTGTGTCTGGAATAGCGGGTGTGTAGTGACAGCTGTGTGTCTGGAATAGCGGGTGTGGTGACAGCTGTGTGTCTGGAATAGCGGATGTGTGGTGACAGCTGTGTGTCTGGTATAGCGGATGTGTGGTGACAGCTGTGTCTGGAATAGCGGATGTGTGGTGACAGCTGTGTATCTGGAATAGCGGGTGTGTGGTGACAGCTGTGTGTCTGGAATAGCGGATGTGTGGTGACAGCTGTGTGTCTGGAATAGCGGGTGTGTGGTGACGGCTGTGTGTCTGGAATAGCGGATATGTGGTGACAGCTGTGTGTCTGGAATAGCGGATATGTGGTCACGGCTGTGTGTCTGGAATAGCGGGTGTGTGGTGACAGCTGTGTGTCTGGAATAGCGGATGTGTGGTGACAGTTGTGTGTCTGGAATAGCAGGTGTGGTGACAGCTGTGTATCTGGAATAGCAGACATGTGGTGACAGCTGTGTGTCTGGAATAGCGGATGTGTGGTGACGGCTGTGTGTCTGGAATAGCGGATATGTGGTGACAGCTGTGTGTCTGGAATAGCGGATATGTGGTGACAGCTGTGTGTCTGGAATAGCGGATATGTGGTGACAGCTGTGTGTCTGGAATAGCGGGTGTGTGGTGACAGCTGTGTGTCTGGAATAGCGGATGTGTGGTGACGGCTGTGTGTCTGGAATAGCGGATATGTGGTGACAGCTGTGTGTCTGGAATAGCGGATATGTGGTGACAGCTGTGTGTCTGGAATAGCGGGTGTGGTGACAGCTGTATCTGGAATAGCAGATATGTGGTGACAGCTGTGTGTCTGGAATAGCGGATATGTGGTGACAGCTGTGTGTCTGGAATAGCGGATGTGTGGTGACGGCCGTGTGTCTGGAATAGCGGGTGTGTGGTGACAGCTGTGTGTCTGGGATAGCGGATGTGTGGTGACAGCTGTGTGTCTGGAATAGTGGATGTGTGGTGACAGCTGTGTATCTGGAATAGCGGTTGTGTGGTGACAGCTGTGTGTCTGGAATAGCAGACATGTGGTGACAGCTGTGTGTCTGGAATAGCGGATATGTGGTGACAGCTGTGTGTCTGGAATAGCGGGTGTGGTGACAGCTGTATCTGGAATAGCGGGTGTGTGGTGACAGCTGTGTGTCTGGAATAGCGGATGTGTGGTGACAGCTGTGTGTCTGGAATAGCGGATGTGTGGTGACAGCTGTGTGTCTGGAATAGCGGATGTGTGGTGACAGCTGTGTGTCTGGAATAGCGGATATGTGGTGACAGCTGTGTGTCTGGAATAGCGGATATGTGGTGACAGCTGTGTGTCTGGAATAGCGGATGTGTGGTGACAGCTGTGTGTCTGGAATAGCGGATGTGTGGTGACAGCTGTGTGTCTGGAATAGCGGATGTGTGGTGACAGCTGTGTGTCTGGAATAGCGGATGTGTGGTGACAGCTGTGTGTCTGGAATAGCGGATGTGTGGTGACAGCTGTGTATCTGGAATAGCGATTGTGTGGTGACAGTTGTGTGTCTGGAATAGCGGATATGTGGTGACAGTCGTATGTTTAGTGCTGAGACTGAAATGAACTGTGTGTTGTTGTTCAGTCTTCCAGGAGGCTCCCCCCACCCCACCAACCCTGGCCCAGGCGGCTCTGCTCTCTGTTCCCGCCGGTCAGTACTCCTATAAACAGTCCATACTGCGGCTACTGAGGAACCGAAACTTCATCCTGCTGGTTGTGTCATACGGTGAGTGCTGAGAGCGCCGCGGGTCACATGACAGCTGGAAGTGTCATTAGTGAGTGATGTTGTTGGGCTGAGGAGCTCAGTGTGTACTAATGTCAATGTTCTGTCATATTTGTCTTCTTTGTAATGTCACATGCTCAACTATGTCAACAGAATGTAAGGAGGGGGGATCCAATCATAGAGCCAACATATATGGAGGGGGAAATCCAACTACTGAGGCAGAATTTATGGAAATTATAAATCTATTTTTTGATAGCTTTCCTTGCTTCATGTAATTTTTTTCCTGTGTCTTCAATCAAGATTCCCTGCTATACCCCTGCTTCAGCTGGTCTCTGCATAACAGCTATCTGAATTGGCGTATAGCACTAGCTATTGGCGTATGGCGTAAAAGCACTAGCTTAGGAAGCCAATGAACTGGATGTACGGGACTAACCTGGAATGTGACTTTTGGCATTGGGCATTGCATGATGGTTTGTCTCCTGACCTTTGTATACTGTGTTCACTGTGGAGCTCTTCGCAGGTCCAGAACCATGGCACATGCCCCAGGTGGGACCCTGTCTTTGAAGACTCACCAATGAGTAAGGCTGGTTTGACTGAAGCATCGGGAGCTACCTCACCATTTGCACTGCTGGACACCTTTTCAAATTTATCGTCTATTTGCCTTTAGCAAATTAACACCTTTAGTGTCCTAATACTTGTAGTGCGAAGACGGGTCCTCTTTAACCACTCTGTATATTAATTAATTTCTTTGTCAGTTGGTGGTTGGGTAGATGGATGGCAGCGCTGGTCCTCTGCTCACTGCTGTCGTATTCTGATATCATTTATTTTTTATTTTTTTTAGGGCTGAACACGGGTGCATTTTACTCCCTATCTACCTTACTGAACCGCATGGTGACAGAATATTACCCGGTAAGTGCCCCCTGCCCCATGTGTGTCTTGTGTGTACCAGGCTCAGGGACGTGTGTGTGTGTGTGGTAGGCTTGCTGCCCTGTGTGTGGAAGGCTTACCGCCTTGTTTGTGCCAGGCAGGGCAGTCATCACAAATTTTGGGGCCCCTTACACAGCGTTAGGCAGGACCCCCCTGGAGCAGAGAACCAGGGGGGGGCCCCTCATCTCTCCTGCCGCGAGATAAAGGGGGGGGGGTTGTGGTAACAAAAGTGTCATCTCTTCTCTTCACTCTCCTTCTGCGAGATAAGTGGGTTGTGGGGGGGGGGGGTGGGGGTTGGTGCTGATGAACAAAGCAGTCAAGTCAAGTCTTCTCTTCCCTCTCCTGCCACGAGTTGCTAAAGTCAGACATAAAAAAAAGGGGGAGGGGGGGCGACCGGGCCCCTTACAGGTGTAATGCCTGAACCCCCCTGATGGCGGCCCTGGTGCCAGGCTCGCTGCCCTGTGTGTGCCTATATATATATATATATATATATTATATTTTTTACTTTCTTGCCTGCACAGGGGGAGGAGGTGAACGCCGGCCGGATCGGACTGACAATCACCGTCGCTGGGATGTTTGGTGCTCTTATCACTGGTCTCTGGCTGGACAGAACCAAGACGTACAAGTGAGCAAGATAGAGGGCCTATGGTGTCCTGTATGTCTTTCCCTTTCTCCATTCTTTTTACCCCCTTTTTTTTTTTTTTTTTGACCCTCCTTTTTTTTCTCTGTCAAACACCCCCCCCCCCCCCCCTCACCGTGACTTTCTCCTTCGGTCCCCCCGTGTCTCACTTTCTCTCCTAGGTTTTCCTCCCTGTTCCCCCCTCAACACCCCTCCGAGTCATTCTTTCCTAGGTCTCTCTCTTATAGTGTCTCACTCCTGTGTCTCTCAGACAGACGACGCTGGCTGTCTATGTCTTATCGTTGGTTGGAATGGTGGTCTTCACATTTATATTGGATCTCGGATTCCTCTGGGCGGTCTTCGTCACGGCTGGGTGTCTGGGGTAAGTACGAAGGGTGCTTTAATATAATATTTGGTTGGCTGTGGGCTCCCCAGTGTAGATCAATCTTTGTGGCAGCTGATCCCCCCCCCCCCCTATACAGTATGAGCCCTGTTCTGTGATGTGCAGTGTCTGCAGGAGGATAATGTTGGTGGAACTGTCCAATAAATAGTCAGATGAGAGGGTTTAGCCCTGTGTAGGGACCTGGTGGTCTCTCACCTACAGGCAGCATCAGCATATGGTTAGGGGGTCACTTTCTGGGTGCTATGGCCATGAAACATCTGTTTTGATCATTCAGGTTTTTTATGACGGGTTATCTCCCTCTGGGCTTCGAGTTTGCAGCAGAATTGACTCATCCGGAATCGGAAGGAACATCGTCAGGTCTGCTCAATGTGGCTGCACAGGTAAGTGTGTATAATGTGTGTGTGTGTGTGTGTGTGATAGTATAGGAGTGCACCTGCCTGGAGCTCCCAAATGTGATGGGAAGAGTCAGGAGCCCCTAGATGTGGCTGGATGACTTGGCGGCCACTGGCGTAAATAGTCAGTGGCCCCCTAGATATTGCAGAAAGAGCCAGGGACCCCTAGTGGTGAAAGTCGGTGGAACCTTTAGCAGAGAGAGTGAGCTGCCCTTTGGGGTGACAGGGAGAGTTAGGAGGCCCCCCCAGGTGGCAGGAACAGTCAAGAGCCTCCAGAGATGATAGGATCAGTGATGAGCATTAGGGCTAGTAGGAAGCCGTAAGAGTCCCCAGGAGGAGTCCTCCAGGGGTTGTGGAAGTAACAATTAGAGCTGCACAATTAATTGTTAAAAAATCATGATCTCGATTCAACCCCCCTGACGATCTCCAATGCAGAGTTTGCCGATTCTTTCATATAACAAGTGGAGAGACTTATCAGCTGTCAAAAGAAAATATCCGGGCAGTCTGCCAAATTTTTAACAGGAAACATTGTAACTAATGCTTCCTTCTTAGATCAAAGGGATAAACTTCTGTGTGTAAAGAAAAAATCCTGGCAGTCTGCCACGTTTTTAACAACATGAAACATTTTAACTAATGCTTCCTTCTTGGATCAAACTTCTGTGTGTACAGGGAGTGCAGAATTATTAGGCAAATGAGTATTTTGACCACATCATCCTCTTTATGCATGTTGTCTTACTCCAAGCTGTAAAGGGTTGAAAGCCTACTACCAATTAAGCATATTAGGTGATGTACATCTCTGTAATGAGAAGGGGTGTGGTCTAATGACATCAACACCCTATATCAGGTGTGCATAATTATTAGTCATCTTCCTTTCCTTTGGCAAAATGGGTCAAAAGAAGGACTTGACAGGCTCAGAAAAGTCAAAAATAGTGAGATATCTTGCAGAGGGATGCAGCACTCTTAAAATCGCAAAGCTTCTGAAGCGTGATCATCAAACAATCAAGCGTTTCATTCAAAATAGTCAACAGGGTCGCAAGAAGCGTGTGGAAAAACCAAGGCGCAAAATAACTACCCATGAACTGAGAAAAGTCAAGCGTGCAGCTGCCAAGATGCCACTTGCCACCAGTTTGGCCATATTTCAGAGCTGCAACATCACTGGAGTGCCCAAAAGCACAAGGTGTGCAATACTCAGAGACATGGCCAAGGTAAGAAAGGCTGAAAGACGACCACCACTGAACAAGACACACAAGCTGAAACGTCAAGACTGGGCCAAGAAATATCTCAAGACTGATTTTTCTAAGGTTTTATGGACTGATGAAATGAGAGTGAGTCTTGATGGGCCAGATGGATGGGCCCGTGGCTGGATTGGTAAAGGGCAGAGAGCTCCAGTCCAACTCAGACGCCAGCAAGGTGGAGGTGGAGTACTGGTTTGGGCTGGTATCATCAAAGATGAGCTTGTGGGGCCTTTTCGGATTGAGGATGGAGTCAAGCTCAACTCCCAGTCCTACTGCCAGTTTCTGGAAGACACCTTCTTCAAGCAGTGGTACAGGAAGAAGTCTGCATCCTTCAAGAAAAACATGATTTTCATGCAGGACAATGCTCCATCACACGCGTCCAAGTACTCCACAGCATGGCTGGCAAGAAAGGGTATAAAAGAAGAAAAACTAATGACATGGCCTCCTTGTTCACCTGATCTGAACCCCATTGAGAACCTGTGGTCCATCATCAAATGTGAGATTTACAAGGAGGGAAAACAGTACACCTCTCTGAACAGTGTCTGGGAGGCTGTGGTTGCTGCTGCACGCAATGTTGATGGTGAACAGATCAAAACACTGACAGAATCCATGGATGGCAGGCTTTTGAGTGTCCTTGCAAAGAAAGGTGGCTATATTGGTCACTGATTTGTTTTTGTTTTGTTTTTGAATGTCAGAAATGTATATTTGTGAATGTTGAGATGTTATATTGGTTTCACTGGTAAAAATAAATAATTGAAATGGGTATATTTTTTTTTTTTGTTAAGTTGCCTAATAATTATGCACAGTAATAGTCACCTGCACACACAGATATCCCCCTAAAATAGCTAAAACTAAAAACAAACTAAAAACTACTTCCAAAAATATTCAGCTTTGATATTAATGAGTTTTTTGGGTTCATTGAGAACATGGTTGTTGTTCAATAATAAAATTAATCCTCAAAAATACAACTTGCCTAATAATTCTGCACTCCCTGTAAATGTAGGAAGTTTAATAAAGTCTAAATCTTTTTTTGACACTTGTTTCTTAAGTTAAAATCAATATTATTTGCTAGAAAATTACTTGGAACCCCCAAACATTATATATATTTTAGTAAATAAAATGGCAATTTCTGCAATATTTTATGTCACACTGTATTTGCCCAGCGGTCCTTCAAATGCAATTTTTTGGGGAAAAAATACACTTCAATTAATAAAAAATAAAAAAACGAAACAGTAAAGTTAGCCCTTTTTTTGTTTGTTTTTTTAATGTGAAAGATGATGTTACACCACGAGAATCGTGAGAAAATTGTGATTCTCATTTTAGCCAGAATCGTGCAGCTCTAGTATCAATGAAGCACAGTTGCAGTCTATGGGTGATTTCTGATTGGACACTTCATACGTCACTGTTGCTCTCATAGGCATGCGCACCGGGAGTGCCAGGTGTGCCTGGGCACACCCTAATCACCCTGTGTGGTGCAGATTCCCCCTGTTTAGACCCCTGATACTACACCAAAGCCCCCTAACGGGGCGCCTAAAAATTGAAAATTTGTAATAAATATAAAACTACTGACACTCTCCATTGTCCTACTGACAGGGCCGCCATCAGGGGGGTACAGGCAGTACACCTGTAAGGGGCCGGGTTGCCCCTAGGGGCCTGGATGGCATCCCCCTATTTATTTATTTATTTTCGTCAGCACCCAAACCCCCCCCCCCCCACATCTAAGGGGCCCGGTGGTCCCCAGGGCCACGGATGGCATCCCCCTTTTTTTGATATTTTTTTTTGTTAGCCCGCACCCAAAGCCCCCTGACCTTAATTTGTGACGGCATTCTCGACACTGCCCCCCGATTCTCAACTTGCGACACTCCCCCCCCCCCCCCCCCCGCGCTTCTCAACTTGTGCAAGGTGTGTAAGGGGCCCCTAAATTCCTGCCTACTGACACTGTCCTCTGCCCCACTGACACTGTCCTCTGCCCCACTGACACTGTCCTCTGCCCCACTGACACTGTCCTCTGCCCCACTGACACTGTCCTCTGCCCCACTGACACTGTCCTCTGCCCCACTGACACTGTCCTCTGCCCCACTGACACTTGTTTCTTAAGTTAAAATCAATATTATTTGCTAGAAAATTACTTGGAAGCCCTGGTGCTCTCATGCACCTTCATTGACGGCTCCTAAATACCACCGCACACAAAGGGTTAAGGATTTCTGAAAATTCCAGACATTCCATGAACTCCATAACAATCGCCTGCTTTGTACTTTAAACTTTTCAGAGATTGTAAAATGCTCTTCTGAAAGCAATTGCAAAAAAAACCTTCATCTGAAATATGAGTGGCTGAGGCATGAGGAAAGGCACCACCCAATGTGGTCCCCAGGGACTGCCACTCCTGTCCTGGTTAATGAGAACAATCATTATTTGTATGGAAAGAGAAACAATTTAAACAGACCTTATCACCCGACCATTCATTTCAACAACAATTTTTCCATAAGGTTATAAATCCATTTAAATTTAATGCATATTTTTTTTTACGTAGATTATGTAGATATCTAAAGCCTGAGACTGCTGCTGGGTGCCACCATCTTGGATGTGATGTCAGCGGCCCCAACAGACTCAGAGCTGTCACTAAAGTGATAATCTATAGTATTCCCCTTTACTCTTCCCCTGGCAGCTACATAAAAGTGTATGTAAGGAGGTGAGGGAAGGGGCTTAGGGGCTAGGCCAGCACAGACAGTAATAAGACACTCCCAGAAGAGGAGAGCACTATGATGTACAAGGAGGGAGTGTGCTATGAAAAATAAAAGTAATCACATAAAATACTTGATTTTTCTGCGCTTTTCTTTAAATGTTTTAAAATTGGTGCCTGGTGTCTTTAAAGCGGTGGTCCAACCTGGGGGAAAAAAATCAAAGGCCCAGATTCAAGAAGCAATTGCGCCCGTGTAACCAATTGCTTACTTGCTCCGGTGTAACGAGTGCTCCTGATTCAGGAACCTCGTTACACCGACTGCAGCCTAAAATCTGCGCGGCATAAGGCTCTTATGCCTCGCAGATTTTAGGCTGCATTCTTGCGTGTGCCGCTAGGGGGCGCTCCCATTGTGATCAGCGTGTAGTATGCAAATTGCATACTACCAACTGATTCACAAACTTGCGCGGGGCCAGGTACGGAGTTTCCGTACGGCAACTTTAGCGCAAGGCTGCCCCTTCTAATAGTAGGGGCAGCCAATGCTAAAGTATAGCCGCCGCTCCAGCGACGTGAAATTTGAATTTCACGTCGTTTGCGTAAGTGATTCGTGAATGGCGCTGGACGCCATTCACGCTCACTTTGAAGCAAATGACGTCCTTGCGACGTCATTTGCCGCAATGCACGTCGGGAAAGTTTCCAGACGGAGCATGCGCTGTACGCTCGGCGCGGGAGCGCGCCTAATTTAAATGATTCCCGCCCCCAGCGGGATCATTTAACTTGCGCGCGCTTACGCCGGGCAAATTTGCCGGCACGCCCTCGCAGTTCACGGAGCTACTGCTCCGTGAATCGAGGGCAGCGCAAAATATTTGCGGGGGCGCAGGGCAAAATCGTTGCCCTGCTCCCCCGCAAATATCGCGCAAATGTACCTGAATCTGGGCCAAAGTCAGCAGCTACAAATACTGTTGGATGCTGACTTTTACTATACGGGCGCTTACCTGTCCAGGGAGCCCGCGATGTCGGCACCCCAGCCGATCTTAAAATTGACTGTCGGGTGCTGCCGCCACCATCTCCACAAAGGGAAACTGGTAGTGAAGCCTTTCGGCTTCGCAGCTAGTTTCCTACTGCGTAGATCGCGCTGCACTTTCTGATTGGCTCGGCGGTGGAGGAAGGAGGAGGGAGGGCTGAACTTCTGAGAGATGCGATGCGGCGGCACCGTCTCCTGGAAGTGGGGAACTGTGACCGGTCAAAAACAGGTCCCCCCCTCCCACCCCAAAAGGTGCCAAATGTGGCACCGAAGGGGGGAAGGGGTCAAATAACCGGAAGTTCCACTTTTGGGTGGAACTCCACTTTAAGAACACACCTTGTACCACGTTGTGTAGAATATATCTGGATTCAGGGGCCCGGATTCAGGTAGATTTGCCCCTTATTTGCGGAGGCGCAGGGCAGCGTTTTTGCCCTGCGCCCCTGCAAATTGACTGCGCTACCCGCGATTCACGGAGCAGTAGCTCTGTAAATTGCGTGTGCGCTGTGTAAACTTGCACTGCGTAAGGGCGCCTAATGTAAATTATCCCGTAGGGGGCGGGAATCAATTAAATTAGGCGCGCTCCCGCGCCAAGCGTAGAGCGCATGCTCCGTCGGGAAACTTTCCCGACGTGCATTGCGGCAAATGACGTCGCAAGGACGTCATTTGCTTCAAAGTGAACGTGAATGGCGTCCAGCGCCATTCAAGAATCACTTACTCAAATTACGTAAAATTCGAACGTCGCGACGCGGGAACGACGGGTATACTTTAGCATTGGCTGCCCCTGCCATTAGAAGGGGCAGCCTTACGCTAAACACGCCGTACGGAAACGACGTAAATTGCGTACGCAGGGCTCGCGCAACATTGTGAATCGGTGTTAGTATGCAATTTGCATACTATACACTGAGCACAATGGGAGCGCCCCCTAGCGGTCATCGCTAGAATGCAGCCTAAGATATGCGTGGCATAAGAGCCTTATGCCACGCAGATTTTAGGCTGCAGTTGGCGTTACGATGTTCCTGAATCGGGAGCATTCGTAACGCCGGGGCAAGTAAGCAATTGCGCTGTGTAACCTATGGTTACACAGGCGCAATTGCTACTTGAATCCGGGCCAGGGCTTGCATCTCCCCAATCGATCTGTACAATGCGATGGACTCTGTTGGCTCATTATTGGTCAATAAGTAGCCCAACACTGGTTGCTGCATGGTGTAATTAGTCTGGGACTCGCAGTAATGAGTGGTAGAAGATTAACAAGGATCTGACTGTGACAACCCGGGCCAGATGCAGATTCTCAGGATTAGGATTTGTGGTTAAAATATGTCAAAGGTTTTAATACTCAAAGTATTAAAGCCAGGAAATCGGCATGCGAGGTATTGAGGTGGCTTTTTCAGGAGGTATGGCTGGTGCTATGTCTACAGGGGACAGTTACAGTGCCTTGAAAAAGTATTCATACTCCTTGAAATTTTCCACATTTTGTCATGTTACAACCAAAAACGCAAATGTATTTTTTGGGATTTTATGTGATAGACCAACACAAAGTGGCACATAATTGTGAAGTGGAAGGAAAATGATAGTTTCCCAAATGTTTTACAAATATCTGAAAAGTGTGGGGGGTATTTGTATTTAGCCCACTTTTCTCTGATACCCCCTAACTAAAATATAGTGGAACCAATTGCTTTCCGAAGTCACCTAATTAGTAAATAGAATCCACCTGTGTGTCATTTAATCTCAGTATAAATACTGAGCTGTTCTGTGAAGCCCTCAGAGCTTTGTTAGAGAACCTTAGTGAACAAACGGCATCATGAAGGCCAAGGAACACACCAGACAGATCAGGGATAAAGTTATGGAGACGTTTATAGCAGGGTTGGGTTATAAAAAATCTCCCAAGCTTTGAACATTTCATAGGGCTCTGTTCAATCCATCATCGGAAAATGGAAAGAGTATGGCACAACTGCAAACCTACCAAGACATGGCCGTCCACCTAAACTGACAGGCCGGGCAAATAAAGTATTCATCAGAGAAGCAGCAAAGAGGCCCATGGTAACTCTGGAGGAGCTGCAGAGATCCACAGCTCAGGTGGGAGAATCTGTCCACAGGACAACTTTTAGTCGTGCTCTCCACAAATCTGCCCTTTATAGAAGAGTGACAAGAAGAAAGACATTGCTGAAAGAAAGCCATAAG
This sequence comes from Rana temporaria, assembly GCF_905171775.1. Taxonomy (NCBI): domain Eukaryota; kingdom Metazoa; phylum Chordata; class Amphibia; order Anura; family Ranidae; genus Rana; species Rana temporaria. The sequence continues at coordinate 15,386,347 of NC_053501.1, forward strand.
AAGTCCTGTTTGCTGTGTCCTCCACATGGCTTCTTGCAAACTGCAAACATATGGAAGAAGGTGCTCTGGTCAGATGACGGCAAAATTGAACTTTTTGGCCTAAAAGCAAAACGCTGTGTGTGGTGGAAAACTAACACTGCACATCACCCTGAATACACCATCCCCACTGTGAAACATGGTGGTGGCAGCATCATGTGGTGGGATGATTTTCTTCAGCAGGGACAGGGAAGCTGGTCAGAGTTGATGGGAAGATGGATGGAGCCAAATACAGGACAATCTTAGAAGACACCCTATTAATGTCTGCAAAAGACTTGAGACTGGGGCGGAGGTTCACCTTCCAGTAGGGCAACGACCCTAAACATACAGCCAGAGCTACAATGGAATGGTTTAGATCAAATCATATTCATGTGTTAGAATGGCCCACTCACAGTCCAGACCTAAATCACATTAAGAAGCTGTGGCAAGACTTGAAAATTGCTGTTCAGACGCTCTCCATCCAATCAGACAGAGCTTGAGATTTTTTGAAAAGAAGAATGGGCAAAAATATTACTCTCTAGATGTGCAAAGCTGGTAGAGACATCCCCAAAAAGACTTGCAGCTGTAATTGCATCGAAAGGCGGTTCTACAAAGTATTGACTCCGGGGGGCGCCATACAAATGTACCCCCCACACTTTTCACATATTTATTTGTAAAAAAAAATGAAAACGATTTATCATTTTCCTTCCACTTCACAATTATGAGCCACTTTGTGTTGGTCTATCACATAAAACCCAAATAAAATACATTTATGTTTTTGGTTGTAAAATGACAAAATGTTTCAAGGGAAATTAATACTTTTTCAAGGCACTGTGTCATGCAGCAGGGATGGAAGGTGTTGCAGTATGTATGTTTCATGGTCTGTTTGTCTCATGCAGGTGTTTGGACTCATTTTCACAACAGCACAAGGCCAGATTTTGGAGAAATTTGGTGTTCGGGCTGGAAACCTCCTTCTGTGCAGCTTTCTGCTGGCTGGTGCCATTATCACAGGTATGTTATCCGCTGCCGCGGCCATTTCCCACATACAGTACTGCAGTGAATTTTTTTTCCGCCCTGTAAGAACTCCAGAGAGCCTTTGATTCCATTAGCCTTTAGCGGGGCCGCCATCAGGGGGGTACAGGTATTACACCTGTAAGGGGCCCGATGCAGCAGGTGCCCCTTGAGTCTGACTCTCGCCCAGTCCATAGGGGTCAAACTCTGTTCAACCCTCTGAAGGAAGATGTGCCCCTAATTCTTTAAGTGGGGGGCTGATTGTGCATCCAGGGGCCACCCTTCTCTCCAGAACTCAGGTGTAGGGAGCCCCCCTTTAGACCTCAGACTAATTAATTGATTTGGTGCCTGTGGTAGCCGCTCCATTCCATGTGCCTGGCCCCTAATCTACATGCAGGGTGCCGAACGCATGAATTTCAATGGGGTATTTTTAGTTTTTTAAGCACATGATTAAAGCCTGAGGTTTTAATTGGCTTCAAAAAGGGTGGGCTCAGGGCGAAAAGGCCCTTGAACCCACCCAGTTATGTGACAATAGCGAATTAATATTGGTGTGGTTAGTTTGCCATACCCCCCCCCCCAAAAAAAAAGGAGCAACGGCCGCTACTGCTGCTGTTGCTTCCTTTCATTTCCTATGTTTTTCTGGTCAGGATCTCTAGTCTAACTGGGTTCTTCCTACCACGGGTCCCTTGCCCCAGGCTTTATGAAATTTTGGGCCCCTTCTCCCCCTTCCTCAAGAAAGCCCCGTCTCTGAGACACAAAGATCCCCTTCTGGTACATTATACAGCTCGGGGTCATTCTGTCTCTGGATGGACTCCCTGATCTACAGTGTTGACCAGGGTCAGCTCTGCCTTCTTGGACAAGGATCTGGATCATGTGTGTAGCTGGGACACTACCCTTGCTTCTCGGGAGCGTTGGCTTTTATACTCGGCTTGGTGCCCTCTCCTGACATCTTCATTGTGCAGTGCTTAGGTGTCCTCCTGTAAAGAGAGTCAGCCCTGGGGATCCTTGTAGTCGGTACTCTTCTGAAGGACTTGACTCTCTTATAAGAGTCATTCAGGTTGGGCTTTGCTGAGTTCCAGCGTTGGTGGCCACTTGTCTCCAGAGGGTAAGGTGGTCCAGCTCAAGCAGGGTGGATAAAAATCGATTTATTTAAAAAATAAATAAAAAATGTAAAATCTAATTAATTTTTTATTTATTTTTTAAATCCAGAGTTATTTATATATATTTTTTTAAATTGTTAATTTAAAATTAGTTTTAATAAAATGCTTTTTGAGTAAAAATCTAAAGATAGTTTTCTATTTTAAGATACATTATTAACCACTAGAGGGCCGCGCTATAGACGAAAGACGTCCACAGCGCGGCTCTCAAGTGCCGAGTGGACGTCTTTAGACGTCCTGTTGTTGTGATTCCCCGTGCGCACCGCTGGGGGCGCGCAGTGGGAAAACAATGTGCCCGGCGCATCGCTCGGGAGCCAATGCGAGTGCCTGGTGGCCGTGATGTCCGTCAGACACCCGCGATCGTCGGTGACACAGCAGGATGTGGAGCTCTGTGTGTAAACACAGAGCTCCATGTGCTGTCAGGGAGAGAGGAGACCGATGCTGTGTCCCTTTACATAGGGACACAGCATCGGTCACCTCCCCCCAGTCAATCCCCTCCCCCCACACAGTAAGAACACAATGAGGGAATACATTTAACCCCTTCCTCACCCCCTAGTGTTAACCCCTTCCCTGCCAGTCACATTTATACAGTAATTAGTGCATTTTTATAGCACTGATTGCTGTATAAATGGGAATGGTCCCAAAATTGTGTCAAAAGTGTCCGATATGTCTGCCGCAATATCGCAGGCCTGACAAAAAAATCGCAAATCGCAGCCATTACTAGTAAAAAAAAAAAAAAAAAAAACGCTTATTGCGATTTTTTTTTAACAAAAATATGTAGAAGAATACGTATCGGCCTAAACTGAGAAATATTTTTATTTTTTTTTAAAAAAATTGGGATATTATTATAACAAAAAGTAAAAAATATTGTGTTTTTTTTTATGTTTATAGCGCAAAAAATAAAAATCGCAGAGGTGATCAAATACCACCAAAAGAAAGCTCTATTTGTGGGAAAAAAAATGATAAAAATATAATTTGGGTACAGTGTTGTATGACCGCGCAATTGTCATTCAAAATGCGTCAGCGCTGAAAGCTGAAAATTGGTCTGGGCACGAAGGGGGTTTAAGTGCCCAGTAATGAAGTGGTTAAGTCAGTTTATTCAGCATGAAATGGAGCTTAGTTATGTAGCACGAGGCTGTATATTCAGCAGTATTTACATTTTTGGTAAACTTCAGGGAGGGAGCGGAGAAACAGACCGGCCGTCGGACTTTGAAACCTATACAGGGTGATCAGTGCTTGCAACTCTCCCACCGCACTGATCACCCTGACTGTCCAGGTATCGGGTGAAGCATCGGAGCATTTGGCCGAGTACAAGTACCTGGGCAAATGCTCGGTATCGGGACACACCCTACTTTCTTATGAATGGTCCACTAGGAGTATCAATGACAATATTTTGCTTCAACTTCTGAGTCCTTTGGTGGTCCTTATCTCTCATGTGATGTCTATGGCTAAGTCCGAGTTTATCACATCTGCCAACCCTTGTGGCTGTGTCTTCTGGTACCCTTATCCTTCTGTCGTGTTGACTTTGTGGGATCAAACTCTTGTTTTTTTTTTTTTTTTTTGTGGCCTTTAGGGTTTATTAGTTACATTCTCTGGTGTAACTAGCTTAGCAAACCTGCTTGTCTGGCTAGGCATCTTCCCTTAATCATATAGCTTTATCCCCTTGGCCCTAAGGGGTAAGCATGACCAATGTGAACCAACTTGTCTTGTTTACCTTTCTTTTGTGTTCGGTCCTCGTTGACACCAGTTCCCTCCGGGGATTATCTCCAGTGTTGTGTTCTGTAGCGCACATTAGGTTGTTTGTCCCTTCTTCCCAGTTGGGAATCTCCTTTTGGTCCATTGGTGTTTGGTGGGTTCTGGTTAATCAACTTCTCACAGGCTCAGGTTGACTCCATCATGTGTCATTCCCCATCCTTGTCTGCAGTGCCGAATGGATCCTTCACTCTCTCTCCCCGTGGTCATGCTGGCAGACTCTCCCTATCCAGTAGGGGGTCTTAACCTAATCTCCATGCAGAATGAGACATTGGTCCTTCAGGTGGTTTCTGGGCTGCAGGTTCCCCAGCAGGGGAGGACTGATCATTGGGGCACTGCCCGAGGGCCCTATCAGAGTTGCCAGCCTCAGTAAAACCAGGGACAGTATGTATAAATCTGTGTTTTAAATAAAAATAAATCCCAAGATGTGTGTGTACTGTGTGGCCCCATAATCTATTGCCTGGGGGCCCCTATAATCTCCTATTGCCCGGGGGCCCCATGAGTTGTCAGTCCCCAGTCAGGCCAGTTAATGTTTTCTATGTGTTGCCCACACCTCAGTCACCCTGCTTTTGGAATTCCTGTGTCCCTCAATTGACCAGAAAGAAATAGGATTTTTGTACTTACTGTAATATCCATTTCTTGGAGTCCATTGACGGGTCCCATCCATGCTTTACCATAAAACGGAGGCATGTTGGTTAGAGGAAAGGGTTATACTTGGGGTTAGTTTACAATTTTTCTGTTTGCAAGTTCTCCTGTAGGAGGCAGTATAACCCACATTTCTGAATTGCTATGGACATCAAAAAAAATGTTGTTTTTCTTTTTTTATGGCTAGTATGAAAACCCTATGACCCCCCCCCCCCCTTTTTTATATACCATCTATGACACCCACAATATTGCTTCTCCATTTACACAAATCTGTCTTGTAGGCCTTATTAAGGCGGACCTCCGCAGACAGAGAGCCAATCAGGAGGCAATGCATATAGTAAGTATCTGGCGACCCTTTAATATGCACAATACTATCTTGATTGATGTATGCAATTTCGGGACTGGGCGTTCCTATTTGATTGACAGCCTTCCGACGGTCGCATACAGCGCGTCACGAGTTGCCGAACGTCGGTGCGGCTCTATACGGCGCCTGCGCACCGACGTTCGGAAAAAACTCGTGACGCGCTGTATGCGACGGTCGGAAGGCTGTCAATCAAATAGGAACGCCCAGTCCCGAAGACCATACCCGGAAGCCACGGAGAACATCTATCTCTAAAACGGTAAGTACTGCATTGATTTTAAAAAAAAAAAAAAACACCCAATTCTGCCTCCAGTAATTGGCCTCAATCTAATGTTAAAAATAGATTTTTTTGGGTGAACCTCCACTTTAAGGTTTCACAGAACCCTGGTAGAGAATTGCTGGTGTAGAGCACCCTCTGCTGACAGCTCACGATGTTGCAGCCTCTGAGAGCTGCAAGTGCTAGGTGAACAATGCAGAGTACCCTCTGCTGACAGCTTCTATTATTGCAGCCTCTGAAAATTGTCAGTTTAGGGCAGGGGTCTCCAAACTTTCTGAACAAAGCACCGGTTTACTGTCCTTCAGACTTTAGGACAGGGATCCTCAAACTACGGCCCTCCAGCTGTTGCGGAACTACACTTCCCATGAGGCATTGTAAATCTCTCACATTAACAGACATGACTAGGCATGATGGGAATTGTAGTTCCTGAAAACCTGGAGGGCCATAGTTTGAAGACCCCTGCTTTAGGAGGACCAGTGGAAGTAGAAAATGCCCCAGCGTCAGTGGGAGTAAAAATAATTACATAGTGTCGTCAGGAGTGGTTCCCCATTGCTGGTGGGTGTTGGTGTGGAAGGAATAGTGCCCCCCCTGTGTCGGTGTGGAAGGAATAGTGCCCCCGTGTCGGTGTGGAAGGAATAGTGCCCCTGTGTCGGTGTGGAAGGAATAGTGCCCCCCCTGTGTCGGTGTGGAAGGAATAATGCCCCCCCCTGTGTCGGTGTGGAAGGAATAATGCCCCCCCCTGTGTCGGTGTGGAAGGAATAGTGCCCCCTGTGTCGGTGTGGAAGGAATAGTGCCCCCTGTGTCGGTGTGGAAGGAATAGTGCCCCCCTGTGTCGGTGTGGAAGGAATAGTGCCCCCCCGTGTCGGTGTGGAAGGAATAGTGCCCCCCCGTGTCGGTGTGGAAGGAATAGTGCCCCCCCGTGTCGGTGTGGAAGGAATAGTGCCCCCGTGTCGGTGTGGAAGGAATAGTGCCCCCGTGTCGGTGTGGAAGGAATAGTGCCCCCGTGTCTGTGTGGAAGGAATAGTGCCCCCGTGTCGGTGTGGAAGGAATAGTGCCCCCCTGTGTCGGTGTGGAAGGAATAGTACCCCCCCGTGTCGGTGTGGAAGGAATAGTGCCCCCCCATGTCGGTGTGGAAGGAATAGTGCCCCCCGTGTCGGTGTGGAAGGAATAGTGCCCCCCGTGTCGGTGTGGAAGGAATAGTGCCCCCGTGTCGGTGTGGAAGGAATAGTGCCCCCCTGTGTCGGTGTGGAAGGAATAGTACCCCCCCGTGTCGGTGTGGAAGGAATAGTGCCCCCCCATGTCGGTGTGGAAGGAATAGTGCCCCCCGTGTCGGTGTGGAAGGAATAGTGCCCCCCGTGTCGGTGTGGAAGGAATAGTGCCCCCCGTGTCGGTGTGGAAGGAATAGTGCCCCCCGTGTCGGTGTGGAAGGAATAGTGCCCCCCGTGTCGGTGTGGAAGGAATAGTGCCCCCCGTGTCGGTGTGGAAGGAATAGTGCCCCCGTGTCGGTGTGGAAGGAATAGTGCCCCCGTGTCTGTGTGGAAGGAATAGTGCCCCCCCATGTCGGTGTGGAAGGAATAGTGCCCCCCCATGTCGGTGTGGAAGGAATAGTGCCCCCCGTGTCGGTGTGGAAGGAATAGTGCCCCCCGTGTCGGTGTGGAAGGAATAGTGCCCCCCGTGTCGGTGTGGAAGGAATAGTGCCCCCCGTGACGGTGTGGAAGGAATAGTGCCCCCCGCGTCGGTGTGGAAGGAATAGTGCCCCCCTGTGTCGGTGTGGAAGGAATAGTACCCCCCCGTGTCGGTGTGGAAGGAATAGTGCCCCCCCATGTCGGTGTGGAAGGAATAGTGCCCCCCGTGTCGGTGTGGAAGGAATAGTGCCCCCCCCATGTCGGTGTGGAAGGAATAGTGCCCCCCGTGTCGGTGTGGAAGGAATAGTGCCCCCCGTGTCGGTGTGGAAGGAATAGTGCCCCCCGTGTCGGTGTGGAAGGAATAGTGCCCCCGTGTCGGTGTGGAAGGAATAGTGCCCCCGTGTCGGTGTGGAAGGAATAGTGCCCCCCTGTGTCGGTGTGGAAGGAATAGTACCCCCCCGTGTCGGTGTGGAAGGAATAGTGCCCCCCGTGACGGTGTGGAAGGAATAGTGCCCCCGTGTCGGTGTGGAAGGAATAGTGTGCCCCCGTGTCGGTGTGGAAGGAATAGTGCCCCCCCCTGTGTCGGTGTGGAAGGAATAGTGCCCCCCCGTGTCGGTGTGGAAGGAATAGTGCCCCCGTGTCGGTGTGGAAGGAATAGTGCCCCCGTGTCGGTGTGGAAGGAATAGTGCCCCCGTGTCAGTGTGGAAGGAATAGTGCCCCTAGAGCCAGATAAAGCCAAGAAAAGGGCCACAGTTTGGAGACCACTGGTTTAGGGTGAACAGTGCAGAGCTTACTATGCCGACAGCTCCTTTTTGTGGCAGCCTCTGACAAAGCTGCCATTGTGGTGTGAATGGTGCAGAACGCCCTCTGCTGACAGCTTGTATTATTGCAGCCTCTGCAAGAATGGCCCATTGTGGACATACGGTATGGTGCGGTATGTGACCGCTCGCTGCAAGGTAAGTGCTGTGTCGAACAGCTTCTATTATTTCACCTTCTGTGGTGAAGATTGTACTTCGTGGAACAGTCCCCTCCAGTGCAACTCCAATCCTAGCCCTAATTCTAATAGCTGGGGACACCATTACCTTTCAGACATGAAGAAACTCCTCCAGGATGGAAGGAGGACCCAGTGATCTGTCAGATTCCAGCTGCTGCACATGCTGATTTTCAGCATATGAAGTCGGTGAATAGCCCAGAAATCCTGGCTGCTGGAATGGTCTGTGGTGGTCTGGAGACCCCCAGTGCTACAATTGGGGGAAGGTAACAGAGGGGTCTGTTCCGTTAACTTTGGTCTGTCTGTATGAAGGGTGTCTGTGTGTGGCATGCAATGTGCACTAACCCCTTGGATTTGGTTTGGCACCGCTTTGGTGGTGGTGGTTGGTGAAGGGTGATGGTTGAGGTACCGTGCACGGATTAAGACATCTTATTTCTCATCCAGGCACCTGTACAGCAAGAGGTGGAGGTGGTGATGACCATGGCGACGGCAGAAAGCGGTGAGGGGCCAGCTCCTCTGCTTCCCCAGGACCCCTGAGGGCAGGGCAGGGCCCCCACCGACTTCAAGACTCAGGGCTGGACTACCAAAGACTGGAGCGTGCACAATCATCGGGCATATGGTGACAAGGACACCCAGATAATGTCTTCTTTTTATTTAAATAAAAATTATATGAAGGAAAGTGGCACGTTGTGGAATGTTCTGTCTCTCATGCACTCCGCCTCATTTCTTTTGGCACCTTGTGATGGGAGGGCCCGGGGACATGACAGGGTGATGGGTCTCTGGTGTCAGTTTCTCTTCTTGATGGAGGTAGCTGGGGGGTCCGGTATAACCTCCAGGTACTGGAAGCCGATCACCATGCCCAATATGGAGAAACCTGCAGGGAAGGAGAATAGTACAGATCAATTATCACATCATCGATGAATCTGCGCTCATCCCCCGCCTCACATAACCATAATGTGTCATGTCGGTCCATGTTGCATCCCACCTGTTGGAAACCAGCTTGCGCCTCATTCTGCCTGTCACACGTCATCCAGAATCACACCCTGCCTGTCGCACGTCAACCAGCGCCACACCCTGCCTGTCACACGTCAACCAGCGCCACACCCTGCCTGTCACACTTCAACCAGCGCCACACCCTGCCTGTCACACTTCAACCAGCGCCACACCCTGCCTGTCACACTTCAACCAGTGCCTCATTCTGCCTGTCACACGTCAACCAGCGCCACACCCTGCCTGTCACACGTCAACCAGCGCCTCATTCTGCCTGTCACACTTCAACCAGCGCCACACCCTGCCTGTCACACGTCAGCCAGCGCCACACCCTGCCTGTCACATGTCAACCAGAGCCTCCTCCTGCCTGTCACATGTCATCCCACATCTCATTCTGCCTGTCACACGTCAACCAGTGCCTCATTCTGCCTCACGTCAACCAGCGCCACACCCTGCCTGTCACATGTCAACCAGCGCCGCCTTCTGCCTGTAACATGTCAACCACCGTCTCATCATGCCCGCCGCACGTCAATCGCCATACCCTGCCTGTCACATGTCAACCCGCATCTCATCCTGCCTGTCGCACGTCAACCCGCGTCTCATCCTGCCTGTCGCACGTCAACCCACATCTCATCCTGCCTGTCGCACGTCGACCCACATCTCATCCTGCCTGTCGCACCTCAACCCACATCTCATCCTGCCTGTCGCACCTCAACCCACATCTCATCCTGCCTGTCGCACGTCAACCCACATCTCATCCTGCCTGTCGCACGTCAACCCACATCTCATCCTGCCTGTCGCACGTCAACCCACATTTCATCCTGCCTGTCGCACGTCAACCCACATCTCATCCTGCCTGTCGCACGTCAACCCACATCTCATCCTGCCTGTCGCACGTCAACCCACATCTCATCCTGCCTGTCGCACGTCAACCCACATCTCATCCTGCCTGTCGCACGTCAACCCACATCTCATCCTGCCTGTCGCACGTCAACCCACATCTCATCCTGCCTGTCGCACGTCAACCCACGCTTAATCATGCCTGACGCACGTCAACCCACGCCTCATCCTGCCTGACACACGTCAACCAATGCCTCATCCTGCCTGACGCACGTCAACCAATGCCTCATCCTGCCTGACGCACGTCAACCAATGCCTCATCCTGCCTGTCACACTTGAGTCCATGTCATACCCTGTCTGTTAAGTCAGCTTGAACCTCAACCTGCCTGTCACACTTCAGCCTGCGCTCCATCTTGCCCGTCATACATAAGCCAGAATTGTGCTCTTCCTGTCACATGTCGGCCTGCGCCTCATCTCGCTGGTCACACCTCGGGCCTGCGCCTCGTCCCGTCACACCCGTTGTTCTGTCATAAGTTGAAAGTTATGACAGAACACCGTCACACGTCGGCCTGTACCTCGTCCCGCCCGTCACACGTCTGCCTGCTCCTTCAACTCATCCTGCCTGTCACACGTCAGCCTGCGGCTCATCCTGCCTGTTACACTTCGGCCCATGCAACACCCTGCCTGTTACAAGTCAGCTAGCACCTCATCCTGCCTGTCACATGTCAGCCTCTGCCACATCCTGCTTTCAACCCATAAGCCCACACATCTTGCCTGTCACACATCAGCCCCACGGCCGGTGCGATCACTAGGCAGCTGTCTAGGACGCACGGCTCCTGCCGGTCTCTGCGTATGTAAGTCAGTGCAGTGCTGACTGTATGCAGGAGATGCCTATGTCTGATGCATGTAAACAACTCAGGCGGCTGCCATCCGTAAGTAGTGTCACAGGCGGAGGACTGTGTCCCGACGGAGCAAATACACACATCCCCTGCATGCCGCTGCCTCTATGATCAGTGACTTTTCTGCGTGTATCTCTGAGTCTCTGGTGATTGATGTCCCAGTACAGCCAGCTCTGCCTGTGCCCATACGCGAGTCATGTGACCCCTGTGTCACCGCAATTCGTAGAGGCTGCTCTCCCTCCCGGCCTGTCCTGTACAGCGGCAGTGTGTGCTATAGCCTAATTGGATCGGAGTAGTGGGTGCTCCTGGGGTGGTGACAGTTGGAGCCCGGAGGCACCGACACAGGGTATGTTCCTGGCACTGGCAGAGTTGTCGGATGCATGCAGAGCCCCGGGGAGTGAAGAACACTGACATTGTATTAGAAATCAGGTGGGTCAGTGTAGGGGGCATGCAAATGGGATGGAGTCAGGGGTGGAGCCAATGGGGTGGCAAAATGAGGTTTGCCTAGGTCGGGGGTGTCAAAAATCCTTGCAGCGGCCCTAATCAGCCCACACCATGTTCTCCCGGCAGCCAGTCACACATCAGCCTGGGCCACATTACACCTCCAGCCAGTCACATTATTACATGTAGGAGAAAAGTGTTAGAATTGGCCTGGGTGGCAAGGGGGTAATTACCATAAGTAAGTAAGATACAAATAATTATTATATACAGTATTGTTTTTAAAGGTAATTTATTATATTTTCAAAAACTCTACTCAAGCAGGGGGCTTAACGGACAAATTACTGAAGTTTGAAGTTATAACTTCCAACCAGTAATTTCAGCAGATACGCCGACGTAAGTCCGATTCTAAGGCCGTCCTATGTTTAAGTGTATTCTCAAACTGAGATACACTTAAACATGCCTAAGATACGACGGCCTGCGCCGTTGTATCTTAGGCTGCAATATCTACGCTGACCGCTAGGTGGCGTTTCCTTTGCGGTCAGCGTAGAATATGCAAATGACTAGTCACGCCGATTCTCTAATGTACGCTTGCCCGTCGTAGTGATTTTACGTCGTTTCCGTAAGCGATACGCGGCTTAAAGATAAACATGCCCCCTAGGTGGCGTACTCAATGTTAAGTATGGCCGTCGTTCCCGCGTCGAAATTTGAAAATTTAACGTCGTTTGCGTAAGTCGTCCGTGAATGGCGATGGACGCCATTTACGTTACCGTCAAAACAAATGACGTCCGTGAGACGTCATTTAGCGCAATGCACGTCGGGTAATTTACCCGACGGAGCATGCACATTACGATCGGCGCGTGAGCGCGCCTAATTTAAATGATCCACGCCCCCTACCAGGATCATTTGAATTAGGAGTGCTTGCGCGGGTGGACTTTACGCTACGCCGCCGCCGCAATTTTACAGGTAAGTGGTTTGGGAATCAGGCACTTGCCAGTTAAACTTGCGGCGGAGTAACGTAAAGGACATACGGTACGCCGCCGGAGATCTCTAAGAATATGGCCCATACTAAATAGATAAATAAGAAATTATTATCTTATAGTATAATAATATATGATTTAGCTTGTACCTTTTCAGCAGCAGATTCTCATTCTCCCTCTTGCGAGAAAAACATGCTATTATGGGTAAATCTTATACCCATAAACACATGTATTTCCTTGTAACTAATAGGGCTGGAAGAGAGCATTTCTCTTTTAGACACGCCCCCTTCTATGACACTGCAGCATTATTATTGGACACCTGGGGCTAATGGTACTTTACCATTGGTCCAAGCTGTCCATTGAGCTCAGTGACAAGAAGTGAGAGGCACTGTGAGCTCATCCTCTCAGTCTGCTGCAAACAGAGGGGCAGATTCACGTAGATCTGCGGCGGCGTAACGTATCGCATTTACGTTACGCCGCCGCAAGTTTTACGGGCAAGTGCTTGATTCACAAAGCACTTGCCTGTAAAGTTGCGGCGTAGCGTAAATTCCCCGGCGCAAGCCCGCCTAATTCAAATGATCCGGGTAGGGGGCGTGGATCATTTAAATTAGGCGCGGTCCTGCGCATGCGCCGTCCCTAAAATTTCCCGACGTGCATTGCGGTAAATGACGTCGCAAGGACGTCATTGGTTTCGACGTGAATGTAACTTACGTCCATCCGTATTCGCGACCGACTTACGCAAACGACGTAAAAATTCAAAACTCGGCGCGGGAAACGACGTCCATACTTAACATTGGCTGCGCCTCCTAATAGCAGGAGCAACGTTTGCGACGAAAACGACTTACGCAAACAACGTAAAAAACTACCGCCGGACACACGTACGTTTGTGAATCGGCGTAAGTAGGTAATTTGCATACTCTACGCTGAAAACTAAGGGAGCGCCACCTAGCGGCCAGCGTGAGAATGCACCCTAAGATACGACGGCGTAAGAGACTTATGCCAGTTGTATCTTAGGCAAATGTCGGCGTATCTAGCTTTCTGAATACAGAAAGTAGATACGCCGGCGCAGATTTGAATTTACGCGGCGTATCTATGGATACGCCGGCGAGAAATTCTATCTGAATCTACCCCAGAGTGTGTTAGTTTGTATTTAAACTGGCCGCTCTGTATGTAGCTTCTGACAGGCTGCACAAGGAGCCCCCGTATCTCCGGAACCATATGTCATAGGAGCCCCAAATTGTTACCAGTGGTGGGGTAGGACTTAGGCTACATACCCTGTGACCTCAGGTCGCCGTGCTACAACGCTCTAATTTTTTTTTTAATGTTCATGGCAGGTGAGGCTCTAGCATGGAGGATAGGACATTAGTTACTCACTTGCGACCATAAGTGGCGCCATGACTCCAATGGTCATCTGAGCAGTGTGATAGATCCAGACTTCAGACATGAAGTGGCCCAGTGCCAGGATAAAGGTCCACAGGGTGAGGTGGTAGAGTCTGTAGGAAAAAAAACAAAATGGCGCTCAGAGGCGGTGACACCACACAGAGATGACAACAAAGCAGGCAGAAAATGTCAAACCTACGTCTTATTGCGGATATCGATGGCACATGTGCAGCGAATCACAGACGAGAGCAGCGTCCAGATTCCGAAGGTGCGAGCCTGCAGGCCGTTCACTGAAAGAGGATAGTGGAGAGATGGGATCATCACCAGAGAACATGCTAACTGCATGTGAGTACAGCGCCACCTAAGGCGACAGGCTGATTATGTGTACTGCGCTATTACTTTATCATGAGAGCCATACAGCGTTCATATGAGTGGCTCTGGGTCCCACGCAGGGGATTGGCGGGGCAGTGTGCAGGCATATTAGGTGGGGCAGAGGGCGGGCGTTCTCCTACCTTGGTTCGGCCTCCCCGTGTATAATTTATCGCTCAGGAAGCTGTGGTCGCGGAAGCTCTGCAGTGTGTTTCCAGCCGCAATAATGGAAACCATCATCAGCCAACTGCGAAGGATAGCGAGGAAGCGACTCATACTGGCCACCGACACCCTGCGGACTCTGATCAGCCGTCAGCTGGGGGGACAGAATATGGACCGGGGGTCACACAATCATTCACCTGAGCAATACTCACCCCAAATTTACCCATCCCCCAAAAAACATCTTCTCGCCCTACTCATCCTCCCAGGTAACCCCTTCCCACTTTTCGGCAAATACCCATCTCCCATAAACCCTCCACCATACCAATCCCCTGAAAATACCCCTCATTACTATACCCATACCCCCTCTAACACCCCTCATCACTATACCCATACCCCCCATAATACCCCTCATCACTATACCCATACCCTCTATAATACCTCTCATTGCTGTTCTCATACCCCCATCACTATACCTATACCCTCTATAATACCCTCATCACTATACCCATACCCTCTATAATACACCTCATCACTACACCCATAATCTCTATAATACCCCTCATTACTATACCCATACTCTCTATAATACCCCTCATTACTATACTCATACCCCTATAATACCCTCATCACTATACCCATGCCCTCTATAATACACCTCATCACTATACCCATACTCTCTATAATACCCCTCATTACTATACTCATACCCCTATAATACCCTCATCACTATACCCATACCCTCTATAATACCCTCATCACTATACCCATACCCTCTATAATACCTCTCATTGCTGTTCTCATACCCCCATCACTATACCTATACCCTCTATAATACCCTCATCACTATACCCATACCCTCTATAATACACCTCATCACTATACCCATACCCTCTATAATACACCTCATCACTATACCCATACTCTCTATAATACCCCTCATTACTATACTCATACCCCTATAATACCCTCATCACTATACCCATACCCTCATCACTATACCCATACCCTCTATAATACACCTCATCACTATACCCATACTCTCTATAATACCCCTCATTACTATACCCATACCCCCTATAATGCCCCTTGTCACTATACCCATACCCTCTATAATACCCTCATCACTATACCCATACCCTCTATAATACCCTCATCACTATACCCATACCCCCTATAAAACCCCTCGTCAATATACCCATACCCCTTATAATACCCCTCGTCGTCATACTCATACCTCCTATAATACCACTGGTCACTTTACCCATACCCCCAGAGGTGTATCTGATGAAAATGGCATCTATGGCAAACACTGAAACTGCGCCCCTGTCAAAACATTTGAAACCCATCTTTCAGGTAACCTTAACAAAAAAAACAGCCAACAAAACTACAAGTCAAGGTCTTTAATCTTTCAATTAACAAATTATAAATTGGCACTGATAGGCTGCACTGATAGGCAGCACTAACACTGACAGGTGGCATTGATGAGCTGCACTGATAGGCAGCACTAACACTGACAGGTGGCATTGATGAGCTGCACTGATAGGTGACACTGGCCCTGCATTCATAGGTGGCACTGATGAGCTGCACTTATGAGCACTGGTAGTGAAAGGCCTAGAAGGCACTGACAGCCCCCCCACGCCTGCCCTCCCTCCCAAACAGTTAACCCACTTCAGCCAGAGCCAGTACACTGAGGTGCACTTATCTGCCCGACTTCCCCACCCCATGCAGAGGCAGAGCTTACTTGTTCTTGTACGGCGATTCCTCCTTGCTTGCAGCGGCGCTGGCGCCGCCCACACTCCTTTCCCACCAGCCTCTCGGGCCAGCCTCTGGATGACGTCATCCCGCCCAGGACGTCAAGGGGAGGAGCGCGCTCAGCCTCAGCGCACTAGTACAGAGGCTATGTAGTGCAGCGTTCTCTGCAAGGCAATGTATGTAGCGGCCACCGCCGCAGGTCGGCTTGGGCCTATAATTTAGCTGCTTGGCGAGACTGCAAGGCAATGTAGTGGCTGGCGGCCGGCCGGTAATTGTGTGTAGAATCTATAATCTGGCCCTGGGAAGAAGAGTCACTCAAGAGCGCCCCCTTCATATGGCGCCATACCCTGGATACGCCACTGCATACTATAACACCCCTCATTCCTATACTCATACCCCTTATAATACCCCTTATCACTATACCCATACCTTCTATACTACCCCTCATTCCTATACTCATACCCCCTATAATACCCCTTATCACTATACTCATACCTTCAATACTACCCCCATTACTATACTCATACCCCCTATAATACCTCTTATTACTATACCCATACCTTCTATACTACCCCCATTCCTATACTCATACCCCCTATATTACCCCTTATCACTATACCCATACCTTCAATACTACCCCCATTACTATACTCATACCCCCTATAATACCTCTTATTACTATACCCATACCTTCTATACTACCCCCATTACTATACTCATACCCCTATAATACCCCTCATCACTATACCTTCTATACCACCCCCATTACTATACTCATACCTTCTATACTACCCCTCAACACTATAATCATACCCCCTATAATACCCCACATCACTATACCCATACCCCCTAAAATACCCCTCATCACTATACCCATCCCCCCTAAAATACCCCTCATCACTATACCCATACCTTCTATAAGACCCCCTTTACTATACTCATACCCCCTATAATACCCATACCTTCTATACTACCCCTCCTCAATATACCTATACCCCCTATAATACCCCTTATCGCTATACCCATACCCCCTATAATACCCCTCATCGCTATACCCATACCCCCTATAATACCCCCATTACTATACTCATACCCCCTATAATACCCCTCATCACTATACCCATACCTTCTATACTACCCCTCATCACTATACCCATACCTTCTATAAGACCCCCTTTACTATACTCATACCCCCTATAATACCCCTCATCACTATACCCATACCACCTATAATACCCCTCATCACTATACCCATACCTTCTATACTACCCCATTACTATACTCATAACCCCTATAATACCCCTCATCACTATACCCATAACCCCTATAATACCCCTCATCACTATATCCATACCTTCTATACTACCCCTCATCACTATACCCATACCCCCTATAATACCCCTCATCACTATACCCATACCTTCTATACTACCCCTCATTCCTATACTCATACCCCCTATAATACCCCTCATCACGATACCCATACCTTCTATACTACCCCATTACTATACTCATACCCCCTATAATACCCCTCATCACTATACCCATACCACCTATAATACCCCTCATCACTATACCCATACCTTCTATACTACCCCATTACTATACTCATAACCCCTATAATACCCCTCATCACTATACCCATAACCCCTATAATACCCCTCATCACTATATCCATACCTTCTATACTACCCCTCATCACTATACCCATACCCCCTATAATACCCCTCATCACGATACCCATACCTTCTATACTACCCCATTACTATACTCATACCCCCTATAATACCCCTCATCACTATACCCATACCCCCATTACTATACCTATACCCCCTATAATACCCTCATCACTATACTCATACCCCCCTATAATACCCTCATCACTATACTCATACCCCCCTATAATACCCTCATCACTATACCCATACCCCCCATAATACCCTCATCACTATACCCATACCCGCTATAATGCCCCTCATCACTATACTCATACCTCCTATAATATAAGATTATACACAATCATTTCCCCTTTCTCACCTCTCAGCGTCCCTCCGGCTTGGCTCAGCAGAGGTTCATTGTCCCAGCTGTCAAGGCTAGCCCCGCCTTCTACCCTATCACGTGCTCCCTCCGCTCCGTCTGACTGGCGGACAGAGAACCTCGTGGCGCTCGGACCAACGTTCAGCGCCCCGCCCTCTCTCCACGGCAACCAGAGGCGATGGGCGGGACTCGGAAATGACGCATGGCGGCGCTGTTGTTGTGGTAACGGAGAAGCGAAAAGAGATGCCGAGCCGACTATGCCGGGAGGAGGAGGAGGCCGGAGGGTAAATATCAGTATTTGGGGGGTGAATGTGGTCAGGTGGGATGAATTGTGGAATTATATTAGCAGGAGATGAATAATACTATATGAAGGGAAAGAAAATTATAGTTATCTGGGGCTTTGCATGTCTGTCCCGGGCTCTGCGGACCTGTCCCGGGCTCTGCGGACCTGTCCCGGGCTCTGCGGACCTGTCCCGGGCTCTGCGGATCTGTCCCGGGCTCTGCGGATCTGTCCCGGGCTCTGCGGACCTGTCCCGGGCTCTGCGGACCTGTCCCGGGCTCTGCGGACCTGTCCCGGGCTCTGCGGATCTGTCCCGGGCTCTGCGGATCTGTCCCGGGCTCTGCCGATCTGTCCCGTGCTCTGCGTACCTGTCCCGGGCTCTGCGCACCTGTCCCTGGCTCTGCACACCTGTCCCTGGCTCTGCGGACCTGTCCCGGACACTGCGGACCTGTCCCGGGCTCTGCGCACCTGGCTCTGCGGACCTGTCCCGGGCACTGCGGACCTGTCCCGGGCTCTGCGGACCTGTCCCTGGCTCTGCGCACCTGTCCCTGGCTCTGCGGACCTGTCCCGGGCACTGCGGATCTGTCCCGGGCACTGCGGACCTGTCCCGGGCTCTGCGGACCTGTCCCTGCGCACCTGTCCCGGGCTCTACGGATCTGTCCCGGGCTCTGCGGACCTGTCCCTGGCTCTGCGGACCTGTGCCGGGCACTGCGGACCTGTCCCGGGCACTGCGGACCTGTCCCGGGCACTGCGGACCTGTCCCGGGCTCTGCGCACCTGTCCCTGGCTCTGCGCACCTGTCCCTGGCTCTGCACACCTGTCCCTGGCTCTGCGGACCTGTCCCGGGCACTGCGGACCTGTCCCGGGCTCTGCGCACCTGGCTGTTAAGTCTTACTCTCTCTGGGTCCCGGCTACTACTGGGTGGGGAGCGGAGGAAGATCACTCCACCAGGGAAGGCAAGGAGATAGGCAGGCAGTCAGCTGGCCGGGACTTGAGCCAAGGCAGAAGAACATGTGAGGGAATAGGCACCCGAAACTGAAGAAATATTCCCTCCGCTCCGACCAGCACATGATCATCAGAAAGGGGCACAGATAGTGAAAAAAAATACACCCCCCTAAGCTAGTAGGAGCGGCAGAGCGGGGGGGGGGTGTAATTCAGATATTTTTTTTTATTTTTATTCTGCACTGACTGTCTTTGAAATTGCACCAGCCCTGTTCAAATCCAATCCGGGGACAAACCTGGTCCGGGGACAGTGTCCTCAATCCAGGGACTATCCCCGGAAACCGGGGATGTCTGGTCACCCTACTCTAGAGATCTGTCTGGGATTCTGGGGATCTGTCTGGGATTCTGGGGATCTGTCTGGGATTCTGGGATCTAGACAGGCTCTATCTGGAGATCTGTCCGGGACTCTGAAGATCTATCCAGGAATCTGGGATTCTTACGCATTTGCAGTCTGTACAGGACTCTGGGATCTGTTCAGGCTCTGCAGATCTGTCAGAGGCTCTGTGGGTCTGTCCGGGATTCTGGGATCTTTCCAGGCTTTTGAGGTTTACCTGTTACTCTGGAATGCTGTCTGGGGATACACGGGTCTGTCCAGGATTCTGTGGAACTGTCCGGGTATCTGGGATCTGTCTGGGCTCGAGAGATCTGTCCAGGATTCTGGGGATCTGTCCGGGTATCTGGGATCTGTCTGGGCTCTAGAGATCTGTCCAGGATTCTGGGCATCTGTCCGGGTATCTGGGATCTGTCTGGGCTCTAGAGATATGTCCAGGATTCTGGGGATCTGTCCGGGTATCTGGGATCTGTCTGGGCTCTAGAGATCTGTCCAGGATTCTGGGATTCTGGGGATCTGTCCGGGTATCTGGGATTTGTCTGGGCTCTAGAGATCTGTCCATGATTCTGGGGATCTGTCCAGGATTCTGTGGAACTGTCCGGGTATCTGGGATCTGTCTGGGCTCTAGAGATCTGTCCAGGATTCTGGGGATCTGTCCGGGTATCTGGGATCTGTCTGGGCTCTAGAGATCTGTCCAGGATTCTGGGATTCTGGGGATCTGTCCGGGTATCTGGCATCTGTCTGGGCTCTAGAGATATGTCCAGGATTCTGGGGATCTGTCTGGGCTCTAGAGATCTGTCCAGGATTCTGGGGATCTGTCCAGGATTCTGTGGAACTGTCCGGGTATCTGGGATCTGTCTGGGCTCTAGAGACCTGTCTTGGATTCTGCGGAACTGTCCGGGGCTCTGCGGATATGTCAAAGGCTATGGGGGAAAAACAAGGCTCTGAGGGTCGGTCCAAAGCCTCGCAGGTCCAAGACTTTGCAAGTCAATCTGCAACTGAAGTCTAATGTAGCATCTCCTGAAAGGCCTATTGCTAAACACAGTGATGGCTGTGATTGCGCTTATGTCTTCCCCTCTGAAATTACTGCACACAGTCACTGAGGATCTGAGATCTGTCCCGGGCTCTGCGGATCTGTCCCGGGCTCTGCGGATCTGTCCCGGGCCCTGGGGATCTGTCCCATGCTCTGGAGATCTGTCCCGGGCCCTGAGGATCTGTCCCGGGCCCTGAGGATCTGTCCCGGGCCCTGGGGATCTGTCCCATGCTCTGCGGATCTGTCCCGGGCCCTGGGGATCTGTCCCGGGCCCTGGGGATCTGTCCCATGCTCTGGAGATCTGTCTCGGGCCCTGGGGATCTGTCCCATGCTCTGGAGATCTGTCCCATGCTCTGGACTGGAGATCTGTCCCGGGCTCTGCGGATCTGTCCCATGCTCTGAAGATCTGTCCCGGGCCCTGGGGATCTGTCCCATGCTCTAGGGATCTGTCCCATGCTCTGCAGATCTGTCCCGGACCCTGAGGATCTGTCCCAGGCTCTAGGGATCTGTCCCGGGCTCTGCAGAGCAAGTGGTTAAAATGGAACTAAACCCATTTTAACAGTTTAAAAAAAAGTTACTTTCCGGGATTGCTAACTGTCACACTTGCTTCTGCTCTCAACCAGACTGTCAAGCCATCAACATAACTGATCACATGTACATCATCATAAGAGTGGCAGATCAAAGGGAGGCTGAGATGGCAGCTTCCTTGGTTGAAAAGGATCGGTGGGTTTAGTTCCGCTTTAAAGTGTTCATAAAGGCACAGTTTTTTTATAAATAGCAAGCAAACATAGGGGGGGGGAGCCACCTGCAACATAAAACCCCTACAGAATCATAGGACCCCCCTCAACCATAAATCCTCCAGCAACAATAGATCATCCAGCAGCAAGCAACAACAGACCCCTTCATAGGGTGGATAAAAATCAACGATTTAAAAAAAAAATATCTGATTTTTTTTTATAATTATTTAAATCAGATATTTTTGATTTTTAAATGGATTATTATTCATTTTTTTTTATAAAATGTATTTTAATAAAATGCTTTTGGAGTAAAAATCTATCTAAATATATTTTTCTATTTTAAATTTATTAATAATTTAGTTTATTCAGCATGAAATGGAGCTCGGTTATGTAGCATGAGGCTGTATATTCTGCAATATTAAAATGTTTGATAAACTCATACAATGAATCCAAGCTCTGCAAGCTGAGATAACATGCACTGCATTGATGCATTCACACAATATCACAGTAACCATGAGGTAAAACAAAGTTCAGGAATATTCCTTTATCCCAGGGTTATGCAAATCTATGTACACTACAAACTGTATGATTGTATCGGTTCTGATATCGCTGTTTTACTAACCTGACAGCTTATTGTTCTAAATAGGAAACCTCGTGGTCTTGCAAGCGTACTTTTTAGGCCAATTTGTTTTATATTGTGAAAGATAATGCTACGCCGAGTAAATTGATACCCAACATGTCACGCTTGAAAATTGCGCCTGCTCGTGGAATGGCGACTGTAACGGTCAGGGGTTAACGCCGTTTACGATATTCCATTCCACCAACCCACAACAGCTTATCCGACACTCCACAATCCAGCAGACACGATCCATATGGATTTTCCCAGAATAACGAGACACAAGCTCTGTTCTCTGGTTCCAAACGAATGAATACTTTAATGGTAACTCAGCTCTTCTTATACAGTTGGCAACCAAATCTGGACTCAACTCCACCCACAACATGACACAAGGAACTTCAATACACATTCCGTTAGATAATGACATTCAGATGAGCTAATTACTAATCATTACCCAGACGTTCTGACTCCGCGATAAGTTATTCTAATCTGCTACATAATACACATTCCTTTAGTAAACATAATTGACATGCTAATCCACTACACCTGAAAGGTCAGACATCTGACCTTTCAGACTGCCAACACATATCTATCATCAATAGAACTTCACACAATGA